>NC_081412.1:337225023-337512523 GCF_030272615.1 Cryptomeria japonica
TGTCATCCAATGCCCGTCACCACCACTCTAGCTTCCCCAGGTGGGGCTAACTCATCATACCGCTGTACATGAACATATAGGGCTAGTCAACTGCCCGAAATCTTAGACTCACTGGTCGAGTCACCAATAAGTGCTCCCACGCCCAAATGTGCAATGTCACTCCCACTGCCAAGGAGCCTCTCCCGCGATACGCTACCTCATGTAGCTCTTGATACATGTGCGCTAACACGCACGGTCCCCAGGCAAATCGGGTCCCCTTTGTCATCATCTGCTCTATAATCTGTCCTCACCCAATGACTAGACCATGTGATTGTCTATCCGGACACAGTAGCCCTCCCACGATCCTAGACAAAATTGCTGATAATGGCTCGTACAAAGCTGCGATATCCTCCCAGGCTATCGAACCATCATCAATGTATACGTCCTCATCGAAGAATCTCTGCACCGCTAGAGTCCCCCATGATCTATCATAAGTGACCAGCTCACCCCGAATGGGAATATGCAGGATGCGCCACACATCCTCCAATGTCACCGTCATCTCCCTCTGCGCTAAGTGAAACGTGCAGGTCTCACTGTGCTAGCGCTCTGCCAAGGCTGTAATCAAACCGTGATTCATCTGAATCACGGGCATATGGATCACATCATACAACTCAGTCGCTGCAATACAATCAATCTCAGCCTCTGTCAGCTGATCGCGTAGCCCTTGTGTAGCCAGATGTCTCTCGTGCAACTGTAAGACGCGTAGATCCTCCTGCACACGTGCATCAACCATTATCATCAGTTGTTTTGTTTTCAAACTTTCTTAAGTTTAAACCTAGACTATCAACAGATACTTTGATCAAGTATCTTCGGGTCTCAACAGGTAAGCAATCATGACACTCCTAGACTTCAACAGACATTTATCCTAAATGACCTAAGTCTCATCAAGGCTGCTATGGTTCAAAACAACTCTCACTTCGCATCCCCATCCATCCATCATTGGCATCGAGAGATTTTTGTTCACACAAACTGGGGCATCTATTTTCCTAAACAAAAGCGCTATCTTGCAAACAAAAGTGCTACTTTCTAGGCAATAGCGCTAATCCCCTAACAACCCCTACAAAAGCGCTACAAAAGCTATGCAAAAGCGCTACTTAACATCACAAGCGCTCAATTGACCCCTCAATAGCGCTACATAAACAATAACACTCAAATATGCATACAATAACGCTCATCTTTTCAATAGCGCTCAAACAACAACACAATAGTGTCATTGTGGCACAAAAGCGCTAATTCATTGGACAACAGTGCCAAAACATAGTTTCAGCGCTATTGTCCTGACTCAACTTGGACTCAGCAAAAAACATGTCAAAAATGCATCAAATTCAAAATTTCAAATTTGCGTACCGCTGGTCCGTAGTCCTCTGGCCGCTGGAATCGACAGACTCGCTTGAAACGGTGCTCTGCTACTGGTACCGACATCCTGACTGTTGTTCGCTCCTCCAAAATGTCACTATTAGAGCTCTGAATTCACTATGGTCACGGTAACAAATGACCCTGTTTTCACCCTTCTCCCCATATAAACCCTTCGCCATAACCGTAACTTTCCCCCGCTCATCGCCGTGGTCCCCGTGAACTTCCCGAGCCTCCCATTTCTCCATTTGACCTCCGATTTCTTCTATTTTTCACTCGTATTGCTACATTCTTCTCTTCTATCACCCTGCCAATTTTCATTCTTTTTCGAGAGATCGCCTGATTTTTTCAAAAAAAATTCGACCCATCTCTCGAGGGGGCATACCACCCATTAAATTAACATTTTAGGGGGCATTTCTTCACAACTATTTTTTTTCTTTCTTTGAAACGACGCGATAAACCGCACCATCTCAAAGAGGGGCAAATGTAGTCACATAAATCTGTCCATTTTAATTAAATAAATATTTCGTATTTATTTGATTAAAAATTCACTAAGCCATCAGTTAATTAAATTAATATTCAATTAATTCATCTTCAAACATTCTCCTATTAATTAAATAAATTATTCAATTTATTTTAATTCATTCATTCAACCAAATTCACACTCAATTAAATAAATAAATTCTATTTATTCAATTTAATTCTCTTTCCTCTTTTAAATAAATTAAATAAAACATTTATTTAAATCATAAATCCCCCCCCCACTTGCATTTTCCTACAAATGCAAGTTGCAACCACAAATTGAAATAAATTAATTTTATTTTAATTAAAATCCTATTTTCTCTCACTCACCAAACCCACTTGCAATCCTAACCCCCTTCTAGATTCTTCTAAACCCTTCCTAATTAACCTAATCCATCCCCTAATTATTGTCACATTCCTAAGCAACTTGGAGTCACTTCTCAAAGACTTCAAGGTCTTTGAAAAGCATTTAATGTTTTGTGTGTTCAACAATTTAACCTCCAAAGTCTTCCAAAACCACTAATGGCTCTTACATGACCATTTATGGTTATTTCAACTTGTACTCATGTGTCTCCTCAAGCATTTATTACTTTGACCATGGTTATCCCTTTTGCCTTTGCACAAGAGTTTATCCATTGGATAAAAGCTTTATTCTTTGAATAAAGAAATTATTCATTCAACCTAACCTTGACGTTAACTCCTAAGTTAACTCTCAGGTCATGTCAAGCATTTAATGCTTACTCCCTCTCCTCTCAACCTATCTCACATTGACACTTGTCATCCTGGGATTGGGTTGAAAGCCCTCACATGGATCTCAAATCATTCAATCCTGACCTTTGTTGAGATTACTCAATCTCAACCATCCATTGCTCCATTTTTCCTATAAATAGAGCCCATTTCTTCATAATCCAGATCCTGAAAACTTGTATGCATCTAAGTTATAGAGATTTTTAGAGAGCATTTAGCATAAATCACTAAATATCTTGTCACTTTGGTTTAAAACAAATCATTTTTAGTATCATAGCAATCTAGTATTAGCTTTTTATTCACATTTAGAGCAAATACTTCAATCTCAAACCTCCATAAGCATCCATAGTGCAAAAAGCTGTTGAGAGCTACACTAGTTTGGAACTTGGAGATGAGAGGAACAAAGGAGAAGGAGCTAAGGGCATGTTAGGAGGCATTTGGAGATGTCTCATCATATTTACTTCCCTAGTTAAATATTCTCTCATGCTTTTAGTATCTGTTTTGATATGCCTATTTAGAATAATCTTTTCTTGCTAACACTAACGTTTTTGCTCTTGTGTGTGTGTTGTCTTCGAACATATTTTCTAACTCTTTTTGCAGAGCATCAGAAGTGATTTTCCTTGAGAGGGAAGAGAGAAGGGCTAAGTGAACCCCTAAAGAAATAGCCTCTCACACCCTAACCAAGCTTGAATATGATTAAAATTGTCTTATATGAAGATATCAACAAAATAGTTTAAAGTGAAACAATTTTTTAAATAAGTGATTCACTCTTAAATAAACTCTTGAATTCATGTAGATCTCAATGTATTTGGTCCACTAATGATGACCCAAGTTCTTTGATATTTGAATGACAATTTGGTGCCACAAAAGATAACTAAATGCATTTAAAGGGAATGACAAAGACAATGAGGATGCTTTTAAGCTAGATAATCTCAGTGACAACATTAATACCCCTAATACTTGATCTTAGTAGATGAAAGAGAAATAACACGATACTTATTTCTCTACCAAACGATGGGTCTAGTACCGTCATGGAATTTGTAATTGGAAGTAGATTCTTGATCATCTAAATTGTTTTGCCTAATAAAAAAATGTTAAACCAACCAAGTCTAAATATGTATATAGATTAATAAATCCCAAACTCATGGCTACTTGAATATAATAAAATATGCATTTGAAAACTTTCTAATGAAGCTAATATGGCTCTTGCATGAATCAATAAACCATGCCAACAACAAATGAGATGTCTAAATGTGTGAGTCAGTTAGATAAGACAATTGACAAGTTGAAAATATAAAGTGGCATCAAGTACTAGAGTGAAACACTTACCCTAAAGGCTCAAAATAGAAAAGTAATTAGTATAAAGTTGCAATCAACCATGTGAAACTATGAAAGGAGATCAAGAGTATACTCAGGCCACGTTAAGATAATTTCATAAGGAGATTGTGTGATCTCTATCTTGAGAAATCAATGCAAAAAATCCAAGTCAATCATGTCAAATCTATTTTTTAGAGAAATTTTGACTCTTCCAATTATGGATGATTACATTGTCAAGAGAACCAAGTAATAAAAAACACACCATATTGTCATAAAATGCAGACATTCAAATTTGAGTGACATATGAAGATTCAAACTAAAAGAAGAAAAGAGACTATATTGGCACATCAAGCCTAAGGTAAATTGGAATTGTTTGAGGTCATAGATAAAATTCCTACATTTATAAATTATTTAAGAATTTTGAACATACCCCTAAATCTACTGTAGATAAATCCCCCCATGTAGATATTTACATGAAAAAATATACTTTTCACATCCATTTGATGGACAACCTAACTATGAGTTATGACAAGAACAAGAGAAGTAAATGGAGTTTATCATGGTAGCTAGTACAAAGGTCTTTATGTAGTCAATGTTAGGTGCCTACAAGAAATCGTTTTTGATAATCTATACTTGGAGCTTACCATCTTATTCACATCATGTTTGATTTATTAGATCCATTTGCACTTAACCTATTTCATTCCCTTAGGAAGAGGGACTAGATCTTATGTGTAGTTCCTTAAAAAATTATAAAATTACTTATTATATAAAATTATATAATTGTGAGAAAAAGGACTACCACACCATCTACAACTCTTATTAATCTATTTGGAACAATGAGTACACTATGGCATGAGTAACTTTGGCTATCTTCATCCACTTATAAGGATATACTCACAAGGCTCCCTTGAATTAGTTTTTCAAATGATGTGTGCCTAGGTTGTGACATGGGAAAACGTCCTAAGCAAAAATTTTGAGAAAAATAAGTGTTGGCAAGCTACACCATTCTTAAAGAAGGCTCACAATGACTAATGAGAGAATTTTTTTTCTTTTGTTTTTTAGTAAGACATGTTATATCATCATAATCATTGATAAATATTTTAGTTATACTTAATTCAATTTCTTTTATAGAAGGTTGAAGTGTTTGAGCATTTTTAAGACTTCAAGGTCCTTATAGAGAAACAATATGGGAAGTACACAAAGATTCTTTATATTGATAATAGAAGACAATATGTGAACCGCATGTCCAAGCAATTATGTTATCTTGAGAAGATTGATCTTAAACATGTAATTCTATACAAACCACAACAAAATAATATTGCAAATAAAAGAACCAAACTTTGAAGATAGCTAATGCATGGTCAATTAGCAACCTAAGTATTAGCTCATGTGCATAGGCCAAGCCCTAGTCATGGAAAAAATATGGGGCCTAAGCCTAGTACCACCAGCCAATGGTACTACCTAATAACTACCAAATTATTGATGATCTGCTCAACCCACCCACTCCACCACCATAAAGGCACCTAACTACCTATACTACTAGCAATATTACTATCAATGAGCTACCCACTACCCACCCCAAAGCCACTAGTGTTTAGTTTTGAAACCTAATGGAGGATTATTTTTTGGAAGGCGTAAATTCTAGCCAAGGAGTTATATTTTCATGTTCTTGGAGTCAATATAAAGCTCTCTATGAGTAATAAAATATTGTATTAGTAGTTTTTATTGATTTTTCTATCTTGATAAAAAAATATAATTCAATGTAAATTCTTTTTTATTTTGATAGGTCATGTTGTAACCATGTCCAGTTTTGGAAATTTTATAGGTGCAAAAGAGCATTTTCTAAGTACTTTACAAAGAATCTAGTTTAGTGATATTTGTTGGTGTAATTTATGTCTCATAATTATACTTTACTTAAGTTGACTTAGAATAATGTATTCATTGTAGTTTGCATATGAGGCACTTAGGGAACTACACATCTAGGGAAGATGGTTGTAGGAGAAATTTACCCTTTATGATGTTATCTTGTTATCGCATTCCACCTTTAGTGGAATTATTTACTAATTCTCCTACTTATCCCTACCTACCCCTGCATCTCATTTGGGCAAATGTCATGATTGTGTGCTCTCATTTCCCTGTGGCCTTGACTTTGTAAGTAGGATCATGTGCATTGTATGTTTACCCAATTGGTTAATCCAGTTGATCGATTTTTGCATCTTGATAAGAATATAATTTTCTCGTCTATTTTGTTCTCCCTTGATTTTGTGCTATTCATTGGCCTCTATATCTTGATTGTTATTGCAAAATTCTTATATGGTATTAGAGCTTCTAGGGTGCCATGGATAGTCATTTGAGAGAATTTTGATGTAATTTGGGGTTTAGTATTTTAGAGCTTTCTATTACATGTTAATATTTGAGCTTGTTGGGTCAAATCTAAGATCACCATTGGATTGAGGAGATTCAACAAAGTTAGAATCACCTTTTATTTCATCCAAATCTAATACCAGAGGCCAAATCTAGAGTCGTTTGAAGGTGGAGGGTGGCTACCTGACCCAAGAGCGATCTGTGATTTTGGAGCACTTTGGGTGAAATCTAACATTTCCATCACACTTAGAAGGCTATAGAGGCCCAAGATCGCATGTCCATTCATCCAAATTGGACACCATCACCTAAAGCTAAAAAAAATCTCCCCCTTTTGATGGTACAAATGGAGGTACAGTTTGCTGCAAGTACATTTTTTAATTTTTAATTAAAAAAAGTTCTTTGTGTTTTTTATTAAATCTAAAATAAAAAAATTTTATTAAAAATTCGAATTAAATCAATTTTGAGCGTTTTTATTTTAAGGGGCCTCACGTTTTTTTTTTAAAGTAAAAAGTTTTTAATTTTTTTGGAACTATAGTACCCTATGTGTACCGCAAAGTACTATGGCCCCATAGAAGCTCTGCAACAATCATAGGCTCTGTGGGTACCACAAAGTATTGTGGTAACTATAGAGAGGCGATGGGACCACCTGTCATGGCTCTGGTTGTGGCAAGTTGGCTCCACATACCAATCAATTTAAAAAAAAAATTATTTCAGTTTTTAAATTTAAAAACTTAAAAATTTAAAAATATTTAAATTTTTTTTTTATGTTTTTCTTTATTAGTATTTTAATAATGTCTTTTTATGGAAATAATAATAATAATATATATATATATATATATATATATATATATATATATATATATATATATATATATATATATATATATATATATATATATTAATAAAGATTTTTTTGTCAAATCTTTATTTTTTATTAATTTTTTTTTCCCAAAATAAAAAAAATTCAAACTTTTCTTTATTGCTTTTAATAAAGTTTTTTCATCATGCTTTTAAATAAATGTTTTTAATGAGATTTTTAAATCTTTTAAAAATAATTTTTTCATAAATAAGCAAAATTGGGAACAATTTTTTTCTTGTCCACCTTGCATACCTATCTTGCAATGATCTCCAAGTGGCAGCCAAGGCAAGGGTCAGTTTGCTCCTACATTTTTCTTAGCAACATCCCAATCAGAGGCATCTTCTTCTTCAGTCTTCTACAGGGCATCTTTTTGGTGGCATCATTTTCATGTTTCCAGATTCACATCATGTTGTATTCTCTTGCATGAGCTATGTTGTAATGCACTAATATAAAGTGATATTATTCTTTGTACCTTGTCATTGATGACATATTTGATGTAATCCTCTTGTACTTCGTAGATTAGGAAATATCTTGTGGGACTTGGTGCATGGCTCCAATTGAGACTTGGGTTGTACAAATTTGTGCATGGCTCCAGTGAGACTTAGATTGTACCAATCTACTATTCATGAGTATCCAGTTGGTGCTCAAGTATGTGTCTCCATGGTTGATCTTCGTTTTATTGCAGTGAGTGATTCACCGTTCGTTCTTCATTGGTAGTGATACCTAGTTTTGTCACACTTTGAAATTCTTGGTGCAACATTAGCTCTATTTGTTCCTAATGAGGAAGAACATTGGTCATCAACATTGGACCATCCTTATAGGAGATTCTACATTGAGGGGGGGCTTCATGGTCTCCCTTATTCTCTCTTATGGGGGGGACTTTTTCCTCACACAAGGTTTTTTTCTTCTCATCGAGAGCTTTGTGTGTTTGTATCTCTCTTTTGGGGGGAATTTTTTCCCATTGGGATTTTTTCTCTTTCTTCGTTTGTGAGAGACTGCATTGCATTTATACATGGGTACCTAACATGGCCTAGTAGTTGGGACCCATCTTGCATTTTTAGCTTAAGTCTATATACTCCTAAGTTGCACCTAAGGAGGGGTATTGGCGTAATTTATGTCTCATAATTATACTTTTCTTAAGTTGACTTAGGATAATGCATTCATTGCAATTTGCATATGGGACACTTATGGAATTGCACATCTAGGGAAGATGATTTTAGGAGAAATTCCACCCTTTGTGGTGTTATCTTATTATCACATTACACCTTTGATGGGTGATCCACCTTTAGTAAAATTATTTATATTTCTCCTACCTACCCCTACCTATCCCTGCATCTCATGGGGACACGTGTCATGATTGTGCGCTTTCATTTCTCTATGGCCTTGCCTTTATATGTAGGCTCATGTGTGTTGTATGTTAATTTAATTGATTAATCCAGTTGATTAATTTTTGCATTTTGATGAAAATACAATTTGTTCTTGTCTATTTGTTCTCTCTTTCTTTTGTGCTATTCATTGGCCTCTAGATCTTGGTTGTTATTGGTAAATTCTTACAATATTGATATGTGATTTATATATTTAAATTTTTATTTGAGCTATTTTTTGATTCATTGACTATGGTTATTTGCGAGTTTGCAACAAATCAAATCTAGAGCTAATTTAGTGTTTGAGTCACATAACACATACACAATAATTTTTAGTTATCTATGTTTGACATGGTTACCAATGTATAATTGAATTTTGGATTACAATGTTAGATCTAAAAGTTGTGTATTTTTGTAGGATATATATTCTTATAGGTTGCATGAGCAACTTAGATCTGGGATATCAATAACCACATACATTTTATTGTAGATGCACATTGTATTTGGTTGGCTTAGCTTGATCACCTAGTTTATTGGTTTCATTGTCATTATGAGACAAAGAGATGACATTACCAAATATAGTTTTGTAGTGGGGTTATGGATTATGGTGCAAGACATGTGAGACATATATGAGTGGTGATTATGGTGCCATGAAGGTTCCTTGGAGTTTTGGAACACCATGATTGTTGATGAAAGTACATTGGATGATGAATTTGGTTTTATAGAAGTTCCTTATATAAATAAAGAAGCAATAACATCCTTGGCTTTGAAGTGATATAATTTCTCCTAATGGTCATGATCATGTTGTCCCATGAGTTTTAAGATGGAAACACTAATGTTTAACATCTTTCCTCCCCATCCATCATTATACCCATCAAGTTTAGTTGAGCCACCAATATTTTAAATACTTCTATATACTTTAAAATATATCCAACTTCTTCCATCCTCAAGTAATATATATTCTTCCTCAAGAATATTTTTCATTAAGTATTTTTCTTGATATATCTCTCTAAGTTTCCTTCATGAATATTTTGTAGTGGATTCTTTATAGACATTAATAAGGGAAAAATCTATAAGGCAATTTGATTAGGCCCTTTGCTTTTTCATCTATTATATTATATTTAAATGTTTGAGTAGAATCCAA
The DNA here is from genome assembly GCF_030272615.1 of Cryptomeria japonica. Lineage (NCBI taxonomy): Eukaryota > Viridiplantae > Streptophyta > Pinopsida > Cupressales > Cupressaceae > Cryptomeria > Cryptomeria japonica. The sequence goes on from NC_081412.1 coordinate 337,234,733, forward strand.
AGGCCTCTAATAGTTTACATCAATACAATCATATAAATTGTGATCATCAACAAATCTCCCATTGAGTTTTTGCATTTCAAATAAAAAATTTCTGTCACAACCCTCCTTTATCACTTTTGATTTGATACAATTTCTATTATATCTTTTTTTTGAGCTATTGAATATGGTTGAATAAATATTATAAAAGGATAGATAATGGACCCACATACACACTTGGAGAATATAATTTAAAAGTCATTATTTATTTTTAATTCCCAATTATGGCACATGTTGTAGGATAAATTAGAAGCTTCTAGAGGAATCTTCATTCTTTAACCCCTTTACATGTAACTCCCCCACTACGATATTAATCAATTTTGCATGGATCCAATATTGAAAAAAGAATCTCATTTTCAATTAATTCTTCTAGATAGTGGAGTTAAGGGGTTTTTCCTATATATTGTATGCAATTTTCAAAAGGAGTTGATTATTTTTTTTGAAGAAAAGTTTTCTCAAGTAATTTTTTTTTGGTAGTCACATTCTTCATTTGGAGAATTGTTAAGTTTGTTTTAAAGAATTTTTTTCCAAGCTTGAAAGGAAGGATCAAGGAAGGCCAGGCTTGAAGATTTGGAGAGGATTCAACATCAAAGGCTTCTCCAGGTTCCCTCCCTTTTTGCATTTTTGCTTATGTAAATTTTTTTATATTTTCAAAAGGAAATATCTCCTGTTTGTTTCTTCTATTCGAATATAACTTTCTGAAGGATATTATTTCTTAATTGTTAGATAGGTTAATTAGAAAGGAAAAATCTATTTTTCATTAAAGAAATGCATTGACAAAAGTTTTCTTTTAAAAAAAAAAAAAATTTGCAAAATGCAGATTTCTCTTTTATTTGTTAATCTATTTAAAAGAAAGAAATCAGATTCTACTTTTTCTTCTTTTTTTTTTAATCTAGAGAAAATCTTAAATCTGGAAAAAAATCATGCTTTTCACCATCTCTATTTTTTTTTTTTTTTGAAAAAACTCAAATTCTTTTATCTCTGTAAATAATTTATTTCTCTATGCATATAATCATTTGTATTAAGAAATCTCGCTATGTGATATAGTATTTCAAATATGAATTCTTCTCAAATTTGTTGTATAAAATCCCTATGGAAAATATTATTTTGTTATCCATTTCTTTTCAGAAATATCTCTCTCTGTGAATATTAATTTCCTGAGAATCTCATCAAAAAAAATTTATTTATCTCAACATAAGGCAAAATTGTTGGATATGATCACTGTGAAATCAAAATTTAAACACTTACCTATCTCTGAGGTAATTTAGTTCTCTGTTGTATTGCTGAAACGAATTTCTCTATTACCTTTCATTCCTGTGATTAAATTCTTATTCTTATTTTTTTATAATAACATATATATATATATATATATATATATATCATTATTAAATTTATTTGAAACAAAAAAATATAATAATAAATAAATAAATTTTTATTTATTTTTGCATAAAATAATTATCGATCAACGCACAGGGGGGAGGCGGAGTTAATGTAACCGCCAGGGAGTGGTACCCTCCACTACCCCTGCGGTCACTGTTACGACAGTGGCCGCAGGGGGAGTGGAGGGTCCCACGGTGCCCCCTCATCTCTGGGAGCCTGCACCTGCAGGTCCGCAGGGGTGATGGGACTCGTGGCCCCCACTCCCCATTGACATTTAAAACTAAATTTTGTATCTTTTTTTATTTAGATTTTTTTTTATATATGAATTTGCAAATTAGAATTTGTTAATATTTTCTTTAATTTAAATTTTAAGTTAGTAAAATTGAACTTAGAAAAATTTATAAATAATTGGGATCATTGTGTAGTAAATTTATAATTGTAAATTAAAGTATATCAAATTTTATAATTGGAATCTTCTAATCCATTTGAGATTTATTGGGTTACTTAGTTGGTAATTTTAGGTTCATTAAAAACAATTAATTCATATTATTATGATTTGATCCAAAATTGTCTAATGTCTAAACTAATTGCTATTTTTGAACTAGTGACTCTATAATTAATTATTCTCGTGGTAGAAATAAAACATTGCTTAATATTGCATGTAAACTACATTATTTTTGCATCATGCGAATTACTTATACATTATTTGCATTTATTGATGAGCGAGTTACACCTTCATCATCTTCATGCAAATTACATGTTTTAATTATCACTATGTGAGTTTCATAATTGTCATTATTGTGCAAGTTATATTTAAAGTTTGCAATATTAAAATAGTTTAGTTGTAGAAGGATGGTGTTTTTATCAAGTGGCACATGAATCCCATAGAAGTAGTTATTTCAATTAATTAAACTTTGCAATGTCTAATTATGCACGTTCATTTCATAATTATTCAAGCATGATTCTAATTAAAAAAATTCATAGCCTCTTAGTTAGAAAACTAAACAAAGGAAGTCAGAAAACCAAAACCTAGAAGCATTCGGTATTTACGGTGCCTCTGGGTCATGCTTACAGGTAATGTCGTCGTGTTGAACTACTGCACTTAACACCTAATAAAGCTGCATCAACGATGTCTGTGGCATCATCCCTAGAAATCATCGGGGAGTAATAAGGAATACTCGGAAGTTAAAATCCAAGGGGCGGGTAATCCCCCTTGGATCGATAATCTAATAAGATAATCCTTAAATGATTTTACATTCGCTGAGTTAAACCATAGTAAACCCCCTTTAGGGTTGATTGAGTGAAATGCTTTTATGAAATTGATTTAATTTCATAGAGTTGTTGACGATTGACAATTGGGTCAAGGGTGACACTTATGATAGGTATTAGGATCTAGTTGTTTAAGGCCACAAGCAATAGGCCATCTTGAGCCTTTGCTTAAGTGCTACCATCGTGGGTAGTAACCGCAAAGAAACTGTCTGGGACATTGACCCTAGAAAGGGTTGCGTACCCACCAAACCGTTTACATTAAACCATAGATTAGAAAATAGAACTACATACTTTACGCCTTGATCTCGTGCTAAAATGGGTATGTAGGCAGTCTAAGGACGAAGTTGTCCCTAGTACTCAGGCGTTCATGGATGGGGTCTAGGTTTTGGTAAGAAGAAGGATTGCGAAGAATCATAATTTGAAAGATAAGTGTAATAAAAGAAAAAAGTAATTCAACGCATACTCGGAAGGAATCTCGTATGGATTTGCTTGACTTCTCGAGGCTTTAAGCCAAATTTTGAGGAGGAATTCAAGCTTGTATTATGCTATTTTGATTTCTCCTAAGGATGGCGACCTCGGTACACTCCTATTAGAGGAGTGTAGTACTTAGTGAGTGACCCAGGACCTGAATGGTCCCAATGAGTCTAAGTCTCTGTCCAAAGAACCTCCTATTCCAATTGGATAGATGCCTACCCCGTTTGGGTAGATGCCTATCCGGTATTGGATAGATGAAACCTTCTATTCCGTATGGACAGATGGCTAACCCATATGGTTAGATGCTCATCCCGGATGGATGAATGCCTAATCCAAATGGATGGATGCCCAGAGTATGCGATTGAATCAAACACAAATGATTAAATTAAGAATTAAATAGAAAAAAAGAGGTCAAAATTTTGTTGGGCTAAGTATAGTGGGTTATTACATGTGGTATCAGAGAAAAGGTTCAAATCTAGGCCTTGTGCTCACTTCAATTTACACAACTAAGGGAATGTCTTGCAATGGTAGAGATTAAATTATAAAATCTTAAATCAAGAACTAACTACATAATTTAAATTTCAGGTAAAACTTAGATGGTTAGAGGAAGAGGAAGAGGAAGAGGAAGGGGAAATGGAAGACGTGCTACCACTAGGAGACAAAGGGAAGCTAACCATGAGGAAAATCATGAAGAAAACCATGAAGAAAACCATGAGGAAGACCATGAAGGGAACCAACATAACCAAGGGAATAACGAAGATGGGGTCGAGGCTATAATCAACCTGCTAACCAAACAAAGAGATAAGATCAACTTCTTGGAGCAATCAATGCAGGACCTTAGGGCAAGACAGAATGACATTGAAAATCAAAGTGGAATTGAAAATGGGAACCCTGGTAGAAATCAAGGGTCCAATGTGATGGACAATAGAAAAGAAAATAACATATTGGAACTCTCTAAGAATTTGAAAAAAATCAGCCCCCCTAAGTTCGATGGGAGGCAAATTGGTGAAGGAGCTGAAAATTGGCTAAATGAAATGGAAAAGTATTTTGAACTAAGAGATTTTAGCGAAACAACCAAGGCCTTATGGGGTTCCTATCAACTCACAAGGGAGGCAACTAGTTGGTGGACCAACACCATGGAGCAAAATGGGTATAGTAGGGATACGATCACATGGGATCAATTTGTTCACCACTTCCGTAAAAGGTGGCTCCCTCAATTGTTCTTTGATGAGAAGGTGACAGAGTTCCATAATTTATGACAAGGGCCCCTATCATTCCAACAATATTGGGATAAGTTCACCAAATTTCTTAAGTACGTACCTATGTACCAGAAAGATGAAGAAGGTCAACCGAGGAAGTTCATTTTGGAACTAAATACCAACATAGGGGCAGAGGTTGACATGCATGGACCCAAAAACATGAACGAAGTACTTGAAAAGTCCCTAAGGCAGGAGAGAAAGATTCAATCCCTAACAGTAGCAAGGCAAAACTATAATGGGAACCACTCTTTTAAAAGGAAGTAGGAATTCAAGGAGAACACTAACTTCAACAAAAGTCAAAGGAATAATTCTTCCGAAAGAAGGCCACCCCCTAATCAATATCAGAGGAATGGAAATAATAATAATAACATGGGCAATAATAACAGATGCAACTATAATAGGAATGACTAGCAAAATAGGATAACTTATCCACCTAGGGCCAATGAAACAAGGAATGATCCCCCTAGGAATCAAGGCAGGAGGGGTCATCCAGGTGGATGTTTTATGTGTGGGGGAAACCATTTTGCTAGAGAATGTCCTAGGATGCAAGGTCAGATTAGGGACAATCAACCATAACAAGGGCCCCAACAAAGGATTCATGCAACAGTTAGGAACCGAAGAGCAAGATTCCAGAATGTTCCCGTGGAAACTACAGGTACACTATTTGAACAACCGATTTCAATTCTAATTGACACTGGGTCATCCGAATGTTTCATCTCACTTGAATTAGTAAGCAAACATGCATTAAAAGTTAATCAAATGGAGTCATCATGGACGGTTCAATATGGGGATAAGGCAACTAGGGAAGTAACTAAGTGTTTGCCGAGGGCAAGGGTACACTTTCCTGAGTTTGAAACAAGGGTAGATCTCTATGTGGCACCCCTAGGGTCATATGATGTAATTATTGGAATGAGTTGGTTAATGGATCATCAAGCTAATGTAGATTGCTATAACAAAGTTGTTGAATGTTTGGATGATGGGGGGGAAAGGGTCAAAATCCAAGGAAAGTTTAACCCTATTAATATAGAAACCATATCAGTCATGCAATTAAAGAAGGAAAGAAGAAGAGGAGGCCTATTAATTATAGAAACCATATGGTTGAAATTGATGAAGGAGAAGAGGAAAATACCCCAACCTTTGAAAATACCCCTTTCTTACGAGAATTCAAGGATGTATTTCCAGAAGAATCACCCGACTTACTCCCTAAAAGGAAGTTTGACTTTTCTATTGAATTACTACCAGGAGCTGAACCAGTATCAAGGGCACCTTACCGAATGAACACAACTGAATTACAAGAGCTCAAAATGAAATTAGAGAAACTCTTAGCTAAGGGATTAATAAGGCCAAGTGTATCACCATGGGGAGCACCAGTCTTATTCGTTAAGAAGAAGGATGGAACCTTAAGACTATGCATTGACTATAGGATGTTGAACAAGGTCACAATAAAGAATAGGTATCCCTTACCTCAAATAGAAGATCTTTTTGACCAAATGAAAGGAGCAGCAGTTTTCTCAAAGATAGACCTCCGATCAGGATATCATCAACTCAGAATTAAAGAGGAGGACATTCCGAAGACAACCTTCAGAACTAGATATGGGCATTATGAATTCACAGCAGTACCTTTTGGTGTAACCAATTCCCCAGCCGCATTTATGAACCTAATGAATAGTGTACTCCATGACTACTTGGACAAATTTGTTTTGGTATTTCTGGATGACATCTTGATTTAGTCTAGGAATGAGGAGGAACATTTAGTACACCTACAAATGGTTTTGTAAAGGTTGAGGGAACATAAGTTATATGGGAAACTGTCAAAATGTGCCTTCTTCAAGGAAAAGATTCACTACCTTGGGCATATAATATCAAAGGAAGTAATAGCAGTTGATCCAGATAAGATAAAGGAAATAGTAGAATGGTCGATCCCTAAAAATGTTTCAAAGGTAAGAAGCTTTATGGGGCTAGCAGGGTACTATAGGAGGTTTGTGGAAGGATTCTCTAAGATAGCAAACCCCATCACCTCATTGCAGAGGAAGGGTAAAAGGTTTCTGTGGACAGAGCAAAGTGATAAGGCATTTCGAATATTGAAGGGGAAACTAACTTCAACACCCATTCTAAAAGTACTAGATCCGAATGGACACTTCACAATCGTAACAGACACTTCTATTGAAGGTTTAGGAGGAGTACTTGTCCAAGATGAAGGGGTAGTAGCTTACGAATCCAGGAAGCTGAAGACTCATGAAGTTAATTATGCACCCCATGACTTAGAGTTAGCAACGATTGTGCATGCCCTACAGAAATGGAGACACATCTTACTAGAGAAGCCCTTTGAGTTAAAGTCAGATAACCAAGGAATAAAGTACATCTTTACCCAACCCCACATAAATGCTAGACAAAGAAGGTGGTTAGAGTTTCTAAGTGAATATGATTTTGAAATTGAATATATTAAGGGGAAGGAAAATAGGGTGGCAGATGCTTTAAGTAGGAGGAGACACTTGATGATTATAGCAACATTCAAAACTTCTTTCAAAAGGCAAGTAATGGATGAGCAAGGACATGACCCATGGTATGAGCAAGTCAAATTGACTTTAGAATATGATCCAACCGTCCTAAGGTTGAAGGGTATACATTAGATGAAGATGGGTTTCTCAGATACAATAATAGAATCTATGTCCCTAATTCAGGAGACTTAAGGAAGGTACTCTTGTCGGAGGCTCATAATGCCCCTTACTCAGGGCACCCGGGGGTTAACAAACTTTATGCAGATCTAAAGAAGCTATACTTTTGGCAAGGGATAAAGAATGTGATGAATACTAAGAGGGGGGGGTGAATTAGTAAGCCAAAAATCTTTGCACTAAAACACTTATACAGTCTAGAGATAAACCGGTAAAGCAGTCTGACAATCAAACCGGTTATCACACATACAAACCAAAATGCGAATAAACCATTCACCCACAAAAGCAATACAACCATAACACAAGATATTTGATGTCGAAACCCAACTGGGAAAAACCACGGTGAGATGGAACTCACAAGTCACTATCTACAGAATAGAAACTAGACCGGTTAAGGTTAGACCGGTTAAGGTCTTACAATGTTCTTCACCAGAACAGATCCTGTTAAGAATCTCAATCTTTGTTAGGAGATAAGTCCGATTAAAGACTACCTTGTTAGAGGATTTTAGATTCACATGTGTGAACCACCTTGTTAGAGGATTTTACAAAGGCTTTGAGGCCTACCCGGTTAAGGGCTACAAACTTGTCAAAGATGTGAGTAATCAACAAGTGTTTGATCTATCTACTAGCACAAACTGCTTGGTTAGATCCAGTATGCTCACAGCTAATGCATTCCAGCATTACTTCAGTCTTCTCTATCACTCTGAGTTACAACTCAATCTCCACTCATAAGATCGCTCTACTCTTTCACTTTAAACCCTAGCTCAACATAAACCCTATTCGCTGCTCTTTCAACAACTTCTAAAACCCTAGACATGATGTCCTTTTAAAGGAATCTGATTTCATGTCGGTCCAATAGGATTACATTACAATTTCCTAGGTTCACTGAATCTAGACATACTCAGTAACACGACACAAGAATCACCGTCAATGTGTCGGTACCGTCAAACAATCGGTGGATTGGTAACTCATCACAAAATGCCGGTTGGTAACTCATCACAAAGTGTTATCAGTTCATACAAAATGCCGGTTGCCGGTTTGACAAAAATGCTGGTTGTCGGTTTGACAAAAATGAAGACTGGTAAGAATGTGTTGTGCCACTTTACTTCCTTGTACCGCTTGTGATTTGCGAACTGCTTGGGGTCGACATGCCGCTTCAAACCGGGAAAACACATTCTGCAAAATCACTACTAGTTTAAAGACTAGAGTACAACATACCGGTTGGAACAAATACCGGTTGAGCATGAGCTCATACATATAAAGGGGATCTCAATACAAGTGTGTGTCCATCAATGACAATCACAACATAAACATAAAAAATTCCAACAATCTCCCCCTTTGGCATTGATGGCAACACTTAGGAAAATAAAATTTTGACATCTAAGTGTTTTAAAACAAAAACTTGCCACTAACAAAATTGCTCCCCCTAAGCATATACACTATCCCTTAATCAATAGAGTGTATAGCAATTTTGCATTTAGAGCATAATCATCAGAGCATATAGCATATATCACAGTATATATCAAAATTTCAAAAAAAATACTTCTCCCCCTGATATATCAAAATTTCAAAATTGAAGACCATCAAAATTTTAATTAAAACCATGTACTTCTCCCCCTTTGCCAACAATGACAAAGTACCGATGCAAAAACCTGTTTCCATATATATAAAAGAGTTTATGACAACAATGAATAATACTTGTCAAAAACCGCTTTGTAGTCCTGCAAAAATTGTTTCACAGAGAGAGACCAGGACTCAAGTAGGGAGGTTGCCACTTCCTTCTCTGTCTACATTTGTGATACCTGTTCCTCCATGGCCTCTATTGTGCTCAGTTCTTGGGTGACTGTCAGTGCTTCCAGGTTCAGATAGCATTTCTGAAGAATTTGTAGTCGTGGAAGTAATACCAGTTGAAGTTCCTGCAAATCCCTAGATCTTGTGCTATAATCTCTTGCTCTATCTTGGCTGACTGGATCTGGAATCGGTGAACGGTTTGCCCATATGCCACAAAGGAGTTGTAAGGAGTCTTGAATGTGCTTAAGTAGGACTGTAAGTCCATTTGAAGCTGTTGCTTCTTAGCTAGCACATCATCACAAAACAGATGAGGTTGACAGATTTTGCTGAGTAGCAAGTTTCCCTCATCCAAAGCACTCCTTATGTCCTTTTGATCCTTTGATAGTTCAGTCCTAAGCTCATTCAGTTTCTTCACCAGAGCAACATTAAGAGACTTTTGGTGCTCTTTCTTTACATTGGCCTCAGTTGCTTCTTCTAGGCTCTGCACCTGATCATCCACTACAGTACACAGAAGTTTGAGTTGTGCTAGTGATGAATCAGTGTCAGGAAGATTAGTACCGGGGATTAAACCGGTGAGCGTGTCTACAGCTGCCTGAATGATGTCTTGTTCCTTTTTCCTACGGATTATCTCAAGGCGCTCTTGAGCAACCTTGATGCTCTACATAAGTTCTGACTCCCTTGCAGATTGGAGTTCGATAGGACTAGAGAGATCAACTGGTGAGGGTTGACTTCCAGTTGCCTTCGGAGTCTCCACCTGAGAGCTTTTTGCCGCTTCACATTCCTTGGCTTCTTCAACTTTCTTCTTTTCCACTTCTCTTCTCTTCTCTTCTTCCCTGTCTTCTTCTGCCTTTTTCTTCTCCTCTACTCTCCTCTTTTGCTCTCCTCTTCTGCTCTTCCTTTTCTTCTTCTTCCCTCTTCTTCTTCTCTTCCTCTTCCTTTTTCTTCTTTTCTTCCTCTTCCTTCTTCTTTTCTTCCTCTTCCTTCTTCCTCTTCTCCTCTTCTTTCTTCTTCTTATCTTCTTCTTCCTTCTTCCTCTTTTCTTCCTTGTCCTCTTCTTCTTTCTTTTTCCTTTCTTCTTCTTGCTTCTTTTTCTCTTCATCTTTTCTTTTCTCCTCTTCCTCTTTCTTCTTCTCTTCCTCCTTTCTCTATTTCTCATCTTCATCCTTCTTTTTTTTCTCTTCTTCTTTGTATTTTGCCACTTGTTGTGTGTCCACAGCTTGTTCACCACCCTAATCGGCCTATTGCCCCTGTTCAGTTCCCTGAGTGACATCTTCTGTATCTAGGGCATCGACATCTATGGTGTCGATTGGTTCCTCCACCAGGTTTCCTTCCTCATCAAAAACTTCATCCGGTTTGGAAATAACCGGTTCCTTTTCCGCTTAGAGGTTGGCCATTCGAGCTTTGTGTGAACTGATAGCATGGGCCATGTGTTGATGTGTATCCTTTTCTACATCATCAACTCTCCCTTCCAACAACCAAAGTCTTCTTCTCCTTGTGAAGAAGAGACCTTTATTTTGATCTAATACATCAAATAATTCTGAGTTTGAGAGTTCAGGGAAGTAATGTGCAAAAACTTTCTCAATAATCTCTTGTTCCTTTTCAATGGCAATGCACCATCTGTTATCCAATGCTTTATACAATGAATCTGGTGTCTGAGATTTAATCTCTGATGGTGACCGGTCATTTCTACATAAATAAAGAATAATCTCCTGCAGTACTTCATCTTTTTCCTCACTATTGAAATCATCATGATAATCAATTAAATCATGAAGTAACTTTCTCCTAATATTCTTTACTGTTCTTTGACAATGTGTCAAAGGTTTGTAAGAGGAGATATCTATATTTACCTATGCGGATGTTGCTGTTTCATTCTTCTTCACCTTCTTGGTCTATCTAGCCTTCTTTGGCTGTTCATCAGACTCAGTTTCTTCGGAGTCTGGTTCATTTGCCTTAGTCTTCCTCTTTCTTTTGAAGACTTTTGCCGGTGTTGCCTCCAATTTATTCTTTGCCAGTGACCGCTTGGTCACTTTTGGAGTCTCAGTGGTAGCTGGTGTTGATGCCGCAGGCACTGCCTTAGCTTTCTTGGCTGCCGGTTCTTTTCCCTTCTTCACCGATGGTTCTTCAACCGGTGCGATCCTCTCCAAGTAGGTTCCGGTTCGCTTCGCCTTTGGATCAAGAGGCGAGGCAATAAGGGTTGAAGCATACCCTTCCAGCATGTCATACATGACTTCATAGCCCATAGGCTCCACTTCCTCTATTCTAGGCTCAACAGCCTCCATTAGACATTTGTCCACCTGAATAGTGAAACAGATGTCGTCTTCATACTTCTTCACTATGTCACCTGAGATTTGCATCCTCTGACTCATTTTTCTTCTGAACTCATCAAAGTATTTGTTTAGGATCTCAGGGTAGCCGGTTCCAATAGCTTGCACACTTTCCTTTATCTGCTTGGTTATCGATTGGTCAGGGGACCACTGGACATCTCCTACACCCGGAAACTAGCCTTGGAAATAGAAAAACAATCCTACCAGTAGTTGTCCAAATTTAAATCTCAGTGAATTGTCCTTTTTGATTGCCTTGAGATTTGACAGGAGTTGCCTTTGCATACCGGTGCATAAGTCAAATGATTTATCCTCTATAATCATCCGGTAAGCGACATTTACCACTGCAGCAGATACAGAATTAATCCTGCTGGCTGAGAATGTCTTGTAGCCTACCACCATGCAGGCGTATTTTACCAGTTCATCTTTGATAGAATTAATTGTCATACCTCGTGAATCACTTGTTGAACTAGTGAGCTTGGTCATTTCCATTTTGCTTACCGTTCTCAGGGCTGATACTTCCCCTATGTTGCAGAAACTAGTGAGTGCATGAATTGCCTCAGGCATGATATCATGTGTTCTCTCCAGGTACATCTTGTCACCATGGACTCTGCTCAGGATGATTCTGATGTGATCCTTTGTGAAATCTTCCAGAAAATACACCGCATTATGGAGTTTCTTCTTCTCTAAGATACTGAACTCTAGTTTGATCCTTTTATCCTTTCCGCAAAATAGACCTAAGTGAGTGTAAATGGCCAAGGACCCTATGTCTTCTATCTTGCAATCAATATAGTCAGAAATTCCTTCTTCGACTATGACTCCAGCTGGGACTTGTGACAAAGCATTATACTTGGACTTCCTCTGAATGAAATTTTCTGACTCAATGGATGTGCTTGAACTGGTATGAGATGCGGAAGCCATTGAAGAGTATTTCAAGAATACGAAAAATACCTTTCAAACGCGAATTTAGGGCTTCCTGATTCTGCTTTGCTTCGCTCTTTGTCGGATGCCAAATCACCACTTTGAGTTCTCCACTGCCGATTGCAAACTATATTTGAATCTCCTTCAAATCTCTCCAATTCCTCAAAATCTAAGCTCAAATCACCTTCTCTTTGATCTGCACTTGAAAACTTTTCTTCGCTCAAAAAACAGATAGTGAGAAATGATTTAAAAATTGCATTTATACATGTCTCTCACCTACAATCATTAATGCTCCTATATTAGGGCATAAACCCTAATTTGCCTCTTTACCATTTCTGGTCTTCTACTAAGCAACAGGTGTAGCATACCGGTTAAGGTCTTTTACCGGTGTTAACCGAGGGTTCAAAAGCATTTTGCCGTTTGCTCCCCCTAAGCCTTTGAGGCTTAGTTTGCCGGTTCAGATATTTCCACACTGGGTGCAGAAATCGGTTCCTCCTCCAATAATACTGGTTTCTTCTTCCATACTTTCTTCATGTCTTCTTGAACTATTTCAACATCTATTTCTCCTTCCTGAGTGACCGATATATCATCAGATATACTTTTTCTGATTCTGCAGAATCTAGCAATGTGACCCAGTTTGTTGCAGTGATAGAAAACAAGTCCAGGTGTTCTCCAAGGTTCATTATACATGTTTCCATTCTTCCTTCTGCATGTTGCAGCAGTGTGACCACGACCATGACAGATCATACAACTTTCTCTCCATCCGGTTGTCGCTTGATGACCACCACTTCTTGACTAATGATTGAGGACATTAAACTGGTTGTGGTTCCGGTTCATAAAAGATTCAAGACCAGTTCCTTTGGCCCTCTGAGGATATCTTCTGGTGTTATCCATTACAGACCTGCATTCAAATGCTCTATGCCCAAACTTGTTGCATGCATAACAATGACTATTGAACTTATTGGATCTAGGTATATTGTTGATAAAATAAAGAAAATTATTGTAGGCTTTGCTCTTACACACATTGGCAGTGTGTCCTTCTTTAAGACAGTTAAAGCAAACAGGTTTGAATTTTTGCTTACCTTTTCCTTTGAGTGTCGGTTGCTTCTTTGATGCTTCAGCATTTGTCCTTGAGGATTCTCCTTCCTCATGTTCAGAAAAACCAAGACCATTGGTATTCTTTGCTGGTCTAGATGATTCAAGCTTTTGTTCTAGCCTGACTGTACTTTTGCCAAACTTAGCTAGTATTTACTTTGATTCAAAGAGTTCTTTGGAAATAGCAGTGTTTGTCTCCATAAGACTTGCATTTTTTGAGATGGCAATGTTCAGTTCTCCTTGCATGTCTTCTTTCTCCATTCTACTCTCATGAAGGCGAGCAGTTAGTGCACTAATCTCTTGTTTCAACTTGGAGATCTCATGATCTCTGTCTTTTACAAGATCTTCAACCTTTCTCTGGTTCTCAAGCTCTTGACTAAACCGAATAGTCAGTCCTTCCAACTCCTTTCTCAGATTAGAGTTTGAATCATTCAGCTTATTCACTTCAACAATCATAGCTTCCATGTTAGCTTCATCTTCAGAACTACTTTCAGATAGTTCCATCAGCCTCTCTGCATGTTCTCTTCTTTTTGCTTGAGATGCCTTGTATTTGACCATAAGATCATCATAGGCTTGCTCAGACTTAGTGAGTCGTTGAGTAAGTTCCCTCAATGTGTGTTCTCCCATATCTCTTTCCAAGTGGTTAAACTTATAGAAAGGTTGGCTCTGATACCAATTGATGAATACTAAGAGGGGGGGGTCAATTAGTAAGCCAAAAATCTTTGCACTAAAACACTTATAGAGTCTAGAGATAAACCGGTAAAGCAGTCTGACAATCAAACCGGTTATCACACATACAAACCAAAATGCGAATAAACCATTCACCCACAAAAGCAATACAACCATAACACAAGATATTTGACGTCGAAACCCAACTGGGAAAAACCACGGTGAGATGGAACTCACAAGTCACTATCTACAGAATAGAAACCAGACCGGTTAAGGTCAGACCGGTTAAGCTCTTACAATGTTCTTCACCAGAACAGATCCTGTTAAGAATCTCAATCTCTGTTAGGAGATAAGTCCGATTAAAGACTACCTTGTTAGAGGATTTTAGATTCACATGTGTGAACCACCTTGTTAGAGGATTTTACAAAGGCTTTGAGGCCTACCCGGTTAAGGGCTACAAACTTGTCAAAGATGTGAGTAATCAACAAGTGTTTGATCTATCTACTAGCACAAACTGCTTGGTTAGATCCAGTATGCTCACAGCTAATGCATTCCAGCATTACTTCAGTCTTCTCTATCTCACTCTGAGTTACAACTCGATCTCCACTCATAAGATCGCTCTACTCTTTCACTTTAAACCCTAGCTCAACATAAACCCTATTCGCAGCTCTTTCAACAACTTCTAAAACCCTAGACATGATGTCCTTTTAAAGGAATCTGATTTCATGTCGGTCCAATAGGATTACATTACAATTTCCTAGGTTCACTGAATCTAGACATACTCAGTAACACGACACAAGAATCACCATCAATATGTCGGCAACGTCAAACAATCAGTGGATTGGTAACTCATCACAAAATGCCGGTTGGTAACTCATCACAAAGTGTTACTGGTTCATACAAAATGTCGGTTGCCAGTTTGACAAAAATGCCGGTTGCCAGTTTGACAAAAATGCCGGTTGCCGGTTTGAAAAAAATGAAGACTGGTAAGAATGTGTTGTGCCGCTTTGCTTCCTTGTACCGCTTGTGATCTACGAACCGCTTGGGGTCAACATGCCGCTTCAAACTGGGAAAACACATTCTGCAAAATCACTACTAGTCTAAAGACTAAAGTACAACATACCGGTTGGAACAAATACCGGTTGAGCATGAGCTCATACATATAAAGGGGATCTCAATACAAGTGTGTGTCCATCAATGAAAATCACAACATAAACATCAAAAATGCCAACAGAATGACATAGTCAAGTATGTGGCTAAATGTTTGGAGTGTCAAAGAGTAAAGGCAGAACATAGACATCCAGCTGGATTATTACAGTTACATGATGTACCTTAACACAAGTGGCAAGTTATTAGCATGGATTTTGTGCAAGGGTTTCTCATGTCACCTTCTAGGCATGATACAATAATGGTGGTAATTGACAAACTCACTAAGGTGGCACACTTTATACCAGGAAATCTGACGAATGATGCACCTACCTTGGCAAGGCGCTTTGTTAAGGAAATATTTAGGTTGCATGGAATGCCAGAGAAAATCATATCAAATAGAGATGCTAGATTCACTTCAAGGTTTTGGACAACTCTTCAATCAGCTCTGGGAACTCAACTAAATTTTAGTATTGCATACTATCCTGAAACTGACGGTCAAATAGAGAGGACAAATCAGATTTTGGAAGACCTACTTCGCATGTATTGCATGGACCAACAGAAGAAATGGGAAGATTACCTACCTCTGGTAGAGTTTGCTTACAATAATACATATCAAACATCTTTGGGGATGGCACCTTTCGAAGCATTGTATGGTAGGCCATGTCGAACACCTTTGAGTTGGGATAGTCTTGAAGACAGAGTAATTGTTGGACCAGATATGTTGAAGGAAATGGAAAGGAAAACTGAGGAAATTAGGCAAAGATTGAAGGAAGTCTCAGATAGGCAGAAAAGTTATGCAGACAAGAACAGGACACCAAGGGAGTTTGAGGTGGGAGAGAAAGTCTTCCTAAGGGTTAGGCCACACAAGAATTCCATAAGGTTTGGGAAAAGGACTAAGCTTGCACCTCATTATGTTGGGCCTTTTGAGATATTGGAAAAGATTAATCCAATTGCATACCGGTTGGCCTTACCTCCCCAGTTGAGCCGAATCCATGATGTCTTCCATGTATCTCTTCTTAAAAAGTATGTACCTGATGAGAAACATATCTTGAATTGGGATGCTTTACAGGTCCAGGAAATGGGGGAAATAATGATAGAGCCATTCAGAATCTTGGAGAGGCGCCAGTGCCAATTGCGCAACACAGAGGTTGATCAATGCAAAGTAAAATGGAATCAGTATGATGAAAAGAATGCCACATGAGAAGATACCAGGGAAATGCAAAAGTTGTTTCCTTTTTTGTTGTAAACTAATCATGGACTATAAACTCTGTTTGGATACATTCAATAAGTGCATCGGGATGCTACACAATTTAAGGGGGAGGTGATGTCACAACCCTCCTTTATCACTTTTGATTTGAATAAATATTATAAAATGATGGATAATGGACCCACATACACACTTGGAGAATATAATTTAAAAGTCATTATTTATTTTTAATTCCCAATTATGGCACATGTTGTAGAAGAAATTAGAAGCTTCTAGAGGAATCTTCATTCTTTAACCCCTTTGCATGTAACTCCCCCACTAGGATATTAATCAATTTTCCATGGATCCAATATTGGAAAAATAATCTCATTTTCAATTAATTCTTCTAGATAGTGGAGTTAAGGGGTTTTTCCTATATATTGTATGCAATTTTCAAAAGAAAGGAGTTGATTATTTTTTTTTAAGAAAAGTTTTCTCAAGTAATTTTTTTTTGGTAGTCACATTCTTCATTTGGAGAATTATTAAGTTTGTTTTGAAGAATTTTTTTCCAAGCTGCAAGGAAGGATCAAGGAAGGCTAGGCTTGAAGATTTGGAGAGGATTCAACATCAAAGACTTCTCCAGGTTCCCTCCCTTTTTGCATTTTTGCTTATGTAAATTTTTTTATATTTTCAAAAGGAAATATCTCCTCTTAGATTCTTCTATTCGAATATAATTTTTTGAAGGAAATTATTTCTTAATTGTTAGATAGGTTAATTAGAAAGGAAAAATCTATTTTTCATTAAAGAAATGCATTGACAAAAGTTTTCTTTTAAAAAAAAAAAAATTGCAAAATGCAGATTTCTCTTTTATTTGTTAATCTATTTAAAATAAAGAAATCAAATTCTACTTTTTTTTTTTTTGAAATCTAGAGAAAATCTTAAATCTGGAAAAAAATCATGCTTTTCACCATCTCTATTTTTTATTTTTTTTGAAAAAACTCAAATTCTTTTATCTCTGTAAATAATTTATTTCTCTATGCATATAATCATTTGTATTAAGAAATCTCGCTATGTGATATAGTATTTCAAATACAAATTCTTCTCAAATTTGTTGTATAAAATCCCTATGGAAAATATTATTTTGTTATCCATTTCTTTTCAGAAATCTCTCTCTTTGTGAATATTAATTTCCTCAACATAAGGCAAAATTGTTGGATATGATCACTGTGAAATCAAAATTTAAACACTTACCTATCTCTGAGGTAATTTAGTTCTCTGTTGTATCGCTGAAACAAATTTCTCTATTACCTTTCATTCCTGTGATTAAATTCTTATTCTTATTTTTTTATAATAACATATATATATATATATATATATATATATATATATATATATATATATATATATATATATATATATATATATATATATATATATATATATATATATATATATATATATATATATATATATATAAAATAAACTAGGATAAAACCATATATATATATATATATTGCATTATTAAATTTATTCGAAACAAAAAAATATAATAATAAATAAATAAAATAAAGTAAGTTGTAAAATATTTTTTTTGCATGAAATAATTATCGGTCAACGCATAGGGGGGAGGCGGAGTTAATGTAACCGTCGGGGAGTGGTACCCTCCACTATCCCTGCGGTCATTGTTACGGCAGTGGCCGTAGGCGGAGTGAAGGGGCCCACGGTGCCCCCTCATCTTTTTTGCGAGCCTGCACCTGCAGGTCCGCAGGGGTGATGGGACCCGTGGCCCCCACTCCCCATTGACATTTAAAACTAAATTTCGTATCTTTTTTTATTTAGATTTTTTTTTATAATTAATTTGCAAATTAGAATTTGTTAATATTTTCTTTAATTTAAATTTTAAGCTAGTAAAATTGAACTTAGAAAAATTTATAAATAATTGGGATCATTGTGTAGTAAAGAAAAATTTATAAATAATTGGGATCATTGTGTAGTAAATTTATAATTGTAAATTAAAGTATATCAAATTTTATAATTGGAATATCTCAATCCATTTGAGACTTATTGGGTACTTGGTAATTTTAGGTTCATTAAAAACAATTAATTCATATTATTATGATTTGATCCAAAATTGTCTAATGTCTAAACTAATTGCTATTTTTGAACTAGTGACTCTATAATTAATTATTCTCGTGGTAGAAATAAAAAATTGCTTAATCTTGCATGTAAACTACATTATTTTTGCATCATGCGAATTACTTATACATTATTTGCATTTATTGATGAGCGAGTTACACCTTCATCATCTTCATGCAAGTTACACGTTTTAATTATCAATATGTGAGTTTCATAATTGTCATTATTGTGCAAGTTATATTTAAAGTTTGCAATATTAAATAGTTTAGTTGTAGAAGGATGGTATTTTTATCAAGTGGCACATGAATCCCATAGAAGTAGTTATTTCAATTAATTAAACTTTGCAATGTCTAATTATGCACGTTCATTTCATAATTGTTCAAGCATGATGCTAATTAAAAGTTTTCATAGCCTCTTAGTTAGAAAACTAAACAAAGGAAGTCGGAAAACCAAAACCTAGCAGCGTTCGGTATTTACAGTGCCTCTGGGTCACGCTTATAGGTAATGTCGTCGTATTGAACTACTGCACTTAACGCCTAATAAATCTGCATCAACGACGTATGTGGCATCGTCCCTATAAATCATTGGGGAGTAATAAGGGACACTTGGAAGTTCAAATCCAAGGGGCGGGTAATCCCCCTTGGATCGATAATCTAATAAGATAATCCTTAAATGATTTTACATCCGCTAAGTTAAACCATAGTAAACCCCCTTTAGGGTTGACTGAGTGAAATGCTTTTATGAAATTGATTTAATTTCATAGATTTGTTGACGATTGACAATTGGGTCAAGGGTGACGCTTATGATAGGTATTAGGATCTAGTTGTTTTAGGCCACAAACAATAGGCCATCTTGAGCCTTTTCTTAAGTGCTATCATCATGGGTAGCAACCGCAGAGAAATTGTCTGGGACATTGACCCTAGAAAGGATTGTGTACCCACCAAATAGTTTACATTAAACCATAGAATAGAAAATAGAACTACATACTTTACGCCTTGATCTCGTGCCGAAACGGGTATGTAGGCAATCTAGAGATGGAGTTGTCCCTAGTACTCAGACGTTCGTGG
The DNA here is from genome assembly GCF_030272615.1 of Cryptomeria japonica. Classification (NCBI taxonomy): domain Eukaryota; kingdom Viridiplantae; phylum Streptophyta; class Pinopsida; order Cupressales; family Cupressaceae; genus Cryptomeria; species Cryptomeria japonica. The sequence continues at coordinate 337,254,158 of NC_081412.1, forward strand.
ATGGGGTCTAGGTTTTGGTAAGAAGAAGGATTGCGAAGAATCCTAATTTGAAAGATAAGTGTAATAAAAGAAAAAAGTAATTGAATGCATACTCGGAAGGAATCCCATATGGATTCGCTTGACTTCCCGAGGCTTTAAGCCAAATTCCGAGGTAGAATTCAAGCTTGTATTATGTTATTTTGATTTCTCCTAAGGACGGCAACCTCGGTGCACTCCTATTAGAGGAGTGTAGTACTTAGTGAGTGACTCAAGACCTGAATGGTCCCGATGAGTCTAAGTCTCTGGCCAGAGTACCTCCTATCCCAATTGGATAGATGCCTACCCTGTTTGGGTAGATGCCTATCCCATATTGGATAGATGAAACCTTATGTTCCGTATGGACATATGCCTAACCCATATGGTTAGATGCTCATCCCGGATGGATGAATGCCTAATCCAAATGGATGGATGCCCAGAGTATGCGATTGAATCAAACACAAATGATTAAATTAAGAATTAAATAGAAAAAAAAAGAGGTCAAAATTTTGTTGGGTTAAGTATAGTTGGTTATTACAATTTCTCCCTCTATCTCTAATGTGCTTTTCATCCGATTTCATATAATAAAGATCACAAAGTTATCCTACAAAATCTTTGGTTATAATAACAATCTGTTAAAAAAATCTTCTACTTGTTAAAAAATAGATTCTTATGAATGTTGAAGGAAGTGATGTATACAAAATTTAAAATTGGATCCATATGTATTGTAAAAATTAGAGAATCAAATCTAAAATTGATATTCAATCATATAATAATTTACAAATAATTACATGGGGAAACCCTTTTTTGAAAAAGAAAAACTCACACTCCAAAACCTACACAAATGTATTATCAAATCTAAAAAGGATTATAATATGCTTTTAATATTAATCTTTATAGGAGAATTTCACTAACAACAAATAGAAGAATTTTGGCATTCCAAAAACATGTGTGTATCTATAAAAATCACATATGACACCACTTCATTAATTACCAATTTATAGATAAAATCAACAAGTTAGAAATCATACATACTTTTCAAAACAATGTTACAAAACCACAAAAAATAGCACCAAAATTTATTACAATTTTCAATGTCACTCATGAATATATTTCACATCACTTACTGATAATAGTAAATCAATTATTCATTTGTAACTCCCAATTTGACCCACACAACATGGACAACCGACTTGTTGTAATATCATGTCTTAAATAGGCAACATCTAAAAATGATAAAGCTCATCATATCTATTCATGGTTCTAAAGCGATTCCCTCTATTTTTATCTTTTACATGTCATAAGATAACATCATAACTCGTCATAGAATCCCACAAAAGAGAGGTCCTCCAAATATTCTCTATTTATCCACCTTATATTAATGAATTGCAACTTATCAACAAAATTATCAACCTTTTCATGTACTATTTAAGGTGGAGTATACAAATTAAATAGAATATAATTAAAATGCACAATTTATATTACCAAATGATAAAATTATTAAATCTAACAATACTTGGAAAGGTTCTACACCTTAGTTCCACATGCACTTCCTTTATATATTTTGGAAATTCTTTTACTTTCCTATTTCTTTACTCTTCTTTACATATATTTATTGGTTCAAACACATTCCTTGGATTACTAGCATATGTAGTCCCAAATAGATTTTTCCCTATGCTCTAGTTTATCAAATTATTGTCTTAGTGTTCTTGTTAGTCCTAATACAAAATCCACACTTAAATCTTCCCAAGGTATCTCTAGTATTGTTAATGGCCTATACATATAAACCAAGAGCCTCATCAATAACTAAAATATCAATAAACAAGAGCAAGGTATAAATTTCTCTTACTTAACCATGAACAATAACAACCCTCAACAACGAGACACAATCATCTCATTGGAGCCATCATGAAACCATCCTCTATAGCAAGGCATTAATCATCTTATCGGAGATAAAGTAACACACACATCCCTCAACAAGACGGTATAAACCATCTTGCCAAAGCTAATATCATAAGCAAATATCCAAATTTGACAATAAACAACTCTGATTAACACTGGTATGAAATCAAAGTTGAGAAATATGACTCAGAAACTCAGACTAATCACACAAACATAAAAACATGGCAGTTTAGTGATTATGTGAAACAATACAGTGCTTTCGTTAACCATAACAACACATTAGAAACCTAGAGCAACACTTTTGTTATGCAGTTTAGTGCATTTAAACAATTTTTTAGCGCCTTCACTAGATAAAATGGTGCATTTACTCCAAGTTCCAATGCATATAAAACATGAAATAGTGCATACACAAGAAATAATAGCGCATTCAGATAATAAAATAGCGCATACACGACTTTGGTGCATTCGATATACAATTTAGCACCTTCAAGAGAAAGACAAAAATTAGAACAACAGAAACGTGGAAAGTTTTGGAGAAATCATAAGATCATCAACAAGGGCTAAGACGAATCGTTGACCAATAGAAGTATAAAACAATGACTAATTAAACAAAAGATTCAATAATAGAACCGGGTAAAAACACAACACGCCTCACAACTCGGCATACACAGAATCAATGACTCTCCATAGAGTGACAAATGAGAACTTCAACATTTCCAAAAACATCAAGATTACAAGAAATTAACATTAAAATAAAATACACAAATGACAGGCAAGACAATTTTCAAAATCCCCCAAGATAGCCAATGTCGGGTGCACAAAAGGTTACGACAATCACATAAACAATTGAAAAGCCATTCACGACATAAAACAAGTAAATATAAAACCATAGCTAAGCAATCTACCGCCTCCTAGTAAATGAGAGTGTGATTTTTTCTCTCAAATCTGGTTAGGCAAATTCCAGTGACTTGACTACACCTAGATGGAGGATTTAAATGATAAATGATGCATTTAAGCTAGCAATGATAATGATTAAGCTACATGATTCCCTGATTATGCTAGAAAATATACTAAAATGATGCAATTAAGCTATGATAACAATGCTCAAATGATAAACTAAGATTGCATATGCCTATAGTAACAATGCATGAAATGCAAATGAGATGGGATCCTTATTTCTCCAAAATAGGGTCTATTTATAGGATTTCTAAGGCTAGGGGTGAGGTGGCAGGAATCAACGGTCAAGATTAAGTCTAAAGATATCAATGGTGAAATTGGAGGAGGTTGGAAAAGAGGATGGATTAAAGGGAACATTTGTCATATCTATGGTGACAAGTGTCAAGAGGCTTCTAGAAGAGGTTGGATGAAAGGGAACCTTTGTCATCTCTATGGTGACAAGTGTTAATAGGCTTCTAGAAGAGGTTGGATGAAAGGGAATCTTTGTCATCTCTATGGTGACAAGTGTCAAGAGACTTCCAAGAGAGGGGACATGTGGCCCAAGAATGACATGTGTCTCAAGGGGAGAGTATCCACACCCTAGGAGGTTAGGATAAGGAGGTTAGAATGTGTAAGCCAAGGTAGGTTTAATTAAACCCAGGGTTAGATGGAATGGGTTAGGTTTAGAAGGGGTTAGGTTAGGTGGTTAAAAGTTAGGAGGCATGTGGTTAATTTGAATTTAGAAATTCAAATAATAAGAAGAGACTAATTAATTCTCAACAACTCATAAATTGATTTGTTTTAATTAATTAGAGGATTAGAAGAAATAAATTTGATGGGTAAGAATTAATTAATTTGAATTAATTAATCAAAGAGGATTATTGAAATGAACCTATTAAATAAATCCTTAGATTTATTAATAAATTGATGAAAAGGGAGGATTTAATCAAATTGCTGATGAATTCAATTAAATTGGGGAGGGAGATTAATTAAATAATTGCTTATTCAATTAATTATCTTTAGACCATTTTTAGGTGTATACCATATATATATATATATATATATAAACCCCCATACTTTATGTTATAAACTTATAAACATGCAAAAAGGTAGAAATCCAACCTGGAAAACTAGAATTTATGGAAAATGAATTTGATGAAGATAAAATCCAATCCAAGCTAATTTTCCAAGTTCCAAGCAACAACAAAATCTTCAATCCCTCATAAATTTTTCAAGAAAGCCGACACAAGTAAAATCTTAGAAAACATATTTATAAAAATGCATTTAAAAACTATGCAATAAATCGGCCAATCAAAACAATCCATAAAATAATATTTCATACCTACCATGCACAAAATCAAGGTAGGAAATTACAATGAATAATATTATTTACTTACCCAATCTCTCAACCAATAGTAAAATAGGGTAGGTGGAATATATAATATTTAATTAACCCAAATGGGTAAAAGAGATGAATAATAATATAAATAACCAATAATTAAATAAACCATGACACAATAAATATAAAATTCCAATAAATAAAATAAACCAAGGGCAATATAAATAATTACCCAAATTAATATAAAGCCACAAACTATATAAATAAATAATAAATCCAAAAGGCTCAAATAATTAAATCAATAAATCAAAGCTCAATAAACAATAATCAAAATAAATATTAATCTTCAACAATAAATCATCCAATAATAATCCCAATAAATCTAAAATTAAAATATATGAACCAATATTAATTAACTAAATAATTATAACACCACAAGGCAACTTGACATAGGGATAATCAACTAAAGACTCTAACCATTGACTTAACCCAAGGTGCCGACCGACAAGGATATCAATCTAAAGCTAGAGTGTGTAGAAGGAACTCATGTCACCTCCAATCAACTTGTCATTGGGATAAGACACACTCAGACCTGTGAGGCCAGGTGAAGTTGATGTCTAGTACCTGCAATCATGCAACCACCAATAACCATAAGACAACATATACAATAACATACATCATAAATGATCAGGCAAGTGAGAGAGAATTGCAATGTCATATCATGCTCGTGATGAGTGGTATGACATTGTCTCTATCACAAATACAATAGTAAGACAATCACAACCATCATAACATCATCTCATCCCATGTAATCATGAAGTGAGATTAGCATAATCAAGATGACATCATTACCTCATAAGCAATATAATCCATCCAAGAATAGTAAGTGCACATAGATCATCAAATGTAAATCCATCATCATCATCCACATAAGTCATCATATATCAAATGTCCACATGAAATGTCTAACATCATCAATAATCATCTGAAATATAGATAAAGTCATAAGTATAAATCAAAACATCACATAAGAGCCTAGATAAGTCTATTGATGCATAAATCAAAAGATGAATCAGGGAGGGACACTATAAGGAAGTTGCACCGATTTGTGGAAAGGGTACTATTTCATTGATGGTAAGCATAAGACTGATGTTGTTTATTATGTTAAGGGTTTGAGATATAATATTTTTTTGTGCAATTTAGATGTGTAGTAAGAGCTATAAGCTTATATTTATAGGTCTAGATGTGATAATAGAAAATGAACTTTCGAAATATTAGTTGCAAAAGGTATAAGAACTAATGACAATGTTTATTATGTGATGGATAACAATGGTAGCAGTTGTATGTTGGTGTAGAGTAGTGGATTTTAGTTGTGGTACAAATGGATGGGATACATCAATTTTGAAAATATGGTGAAGATTATTTCTACTCATGTTGTAAGAGATTTAACAAAGATTATCAAATTTGTTGATACTATGTGTAAGGAATGTTAGTAGGGAAAGCAAATAAGGAGGAGATTCAAGAACAAGGAGTATTCTACTTCAAAACCTTTAGACTTGGTTCATACAAATATTTGTGGACCTACAAGGATAAGATGATTGAATGGTGAAAGGTATTTTATGTTATTTATTGATGATTATTCTAGAATAACATGGGTTACTTTCTTGAGAGAAAAATATGAAGCATTAGAAAGATCTAAAGTATTCAAGTCTATGGTTGAGAATAAAGCTGATAGTAGGATAAAATGTTTAATATTTGATAGAGGAGGAGAGTTTACTTTAAATTAATTTGATAGATTCTGTGAAGAGAATGGTATTACATGACATTTTTCTACTCCTAGGACCCCTTGGTAGAATGGAGTACTAGAAAGAAAGAATAGGACAATTGTTTAAGTGATCAAAATTATGATGAAGGATGTTAATCTACCTAATGTGTATTGGAAAGAGGATGTGCATACTGTTGTTTATATTCTTAACAAGGTTAACATAAGAGTGAATCACATAAAGACACCTTGTGAGCTATGGAATGTAAGACCCCCCTACAGTCAAGAATTTCAGAATGTTTGAAAGAAAGTGCTACATAAGGAGAGATGAAGAAGATGTTTGATGCAAGATCGGATGAAGGTATATTCTTGGGATATTCTAAAAAGAGAAGGCATTCCAATGTTACAACAAGAGGCTAAACAAGATTGTAGAGAGTGCAAACGTCAGAGTTAGTGAATAAAGGAATTAGATTGATACTATACCTAAATTTGAGACAAAGATACAGATTGTGCCAATGGCTATAGAAGAGAAGGTTGCTCTAGAAGAGATAGAAGAGACAAGTGTAGAAGAAAAGGACCCTGAACAAACTCCTAAGATGCCAAAAAAGTATGTAAGGAAGAATCATTTAGAGGAATAGATTATTGGAAACAAGAATAAAGGAGTTTGGACAAGAAGAAGACTTGCAGAAACCAATGAACAAGAAAACTTTTGTTTCTTATCTTAGGAACCGAAGACCTATGTGGAAGCAAGTAAGGATAAAAATTGGATTAATGCAATTGAAGAAGAGCTAAATAAAATGGAGAATAATTAAACATAGGAATTGGTACCTAGAGTGATGTATAAGAATGTGATAGGAACAAAGTGGATGTTTTAAAACAAACTGAATAAAGATGGAAAAGTTACCAGAAACAGGGCAAGATTGGTGTGTAAGGGTTAGTCACAAGTGAAGGAATAGAATTTGAGGAAACTTTTTCTCTAGTTGCAAGAATGGAGGCTATAATGTTTCTTACATTTTCTGCTTACAAGAACTTAAAAGTGTATTAGATAGATGTCAAGTCAACATTCTTGAATGGAGAACTTGAAGAAGAAGTATATATTGACAACCATATTGATTCAAGTTGTCTTAAGATCTAGATATAGTTTGCAGACTCAAGAAGGCTCTTTATGACTCAAGAATGCTCTTTATGACTCAAGAATGCTCCTAGAGCTTGGTATGCAAGGTTGGATAGGTATTTGTTGTAGCAGAACTTCAAAAAAGGTACTATAGATAACAATATTTATTTCAAAAGTGAAGGTGATAAATTTTGATTCTTGTTATGTGTATGTTGATGATATCATATTTGGTGGAGATGATGATGTATGTAAGAATTTTGCAAAAGAGATGCAAAAGGAATCTAGGATGTCTACGATTAGTAAGATGACATTTTTCCTTGGTCTTCAAGTTACTCAATTAGAAAAAAGGAATTTTTATTTCTCATACCCAGTGTATCAAGGAGATGTTGAAGAAGTTTGAGATGGATAATTCTAAACCAGTTGCTACCCCTATGGCTACTAGTTGTAAGTTAAGCAAGGATGATGGATCTCCATATGTTGACAAAAAATGTATATATCTATGATTGGAGGATTGTTCTATTTGACTGCTTCAAGACCCTATTATGTAGGTTGTATGTTTTGATGCTAGATATCAAGCTAATACTAAGCAATCTCATGATCAAGAAGCGAAGAGGATATTCAGATATTTGAAAGAGACTCCAAATTATAAATTGTGGTATAAAAGGATGATGTTTTACTCTAAAAGAATATAAAAATATTGATTGGGTCAGATGTGCCGATGACAAGAAAGTACAAGTGGTGGAGCATTTTTATTGGGAGACAAATTGTTCTCTTAGTTAATTAAGAAACAAAATTCATTATCATTATCTATTGCAAAGGTAGAATACATTGCAACAACATCTCACTGCACTCAAGTCATGTGGATGAAGAAAAATCTTACTGATATTAAGGTGAAGTGTGATGAGGCAATTCCTATTATGTGTGATTAAACAAGTGCTATTTAACATTTCAAAGAATCTAGTAATGTATTCAAGGAATAAACATATTGCAATCTAGTATCATTTCTGTAGCATCCTAAAATTGCGACACTTGCAATTTCGACTGCATTTGGGTCTTCACGATGGCGACGCAACATTGAACCTGGATGGAGACCCCGAAACTTGTTCATGACATCAAAAACTGCATTTTTCAGCACCCTGGCCTGATCCTCCTTGCACCCTGTTGTCCCTGGAGGTGGGACCATGGCGCCCAGCGCCCTGGTCCCTGGCCCTATTTTGGGCCCGGTCTCTTATGGGGCTTCGGGTCTTTATGTTTGCAAATTGGAAAATAATCTTCCCAGGTCAGCCTAAGGTCGGAAAAATCAGTTTATCAGCCCTAATTGACAAGTATATAAACTACATTTCCTCTCCCATTTTGACAGATGGAAAAAAGACGCGGAAGCAATATTCAAACATTCAAACATTCAAGCATTCAAGCATTCAAGCAATCCTTCAAGCAATTGAGCATTCTAAGTCTCCATTCAAGGCTAAGTGTTGCATTCAAGACAAGGATTCAACCATTGAAGAGGAGATCACATACAACATACAACATACAACAACATTTACACCTTCGCATGTAAGAATACAAACATTCTTACAACAAGGTATCAGTACTTGTTTACATTACAAACATTTACATTTACAGCATTCTCATTTCTTGGTTAATTCCAAAACCGGGGTTTGACCTAAAGGCAAACCCCTCATCCCTAACCCCCCAATCGTCCTCTCTTTTCTCTGTGTAGGTTGCAGGTACGTGGCTGTAATTGAAGATCTGGAATCCTTGTGCAGAGACAAACAGATCCCCCTTCGTTTTGCGGATTTTTTGGAGGACCGTGTGCACGCCGGGCGCCATCGTCCCGTCAACTTTCGCTCAAATTTGCAGAACAACACCGTCTCGACATTTTACTGCTAATTCCAGGTCCGTAGCTTCATCCCATATCCCTATCTTTGTTTATAAGTGAATCTTTCCTACTTTACATGCATTCCTAGTTCAATCTTTCTATCTACATTCTTTACAAAAGAGGGTATCCTTGCTATCACAACCCTTGAAACTCATTTAGAATCCAATCTTGCATTGTGTGGGATTGGATCTTGTGGGTTTCAACCCCTTTTTTGAATGTAAAGTCTCCCCTAAGTGAAAACCATCAACCCTAGTGACTCTCCCTTCTCTCTCCTTGGAGTTGGGGAGGGGAGAACAACTAGGGTTCGATTTTTCCGCTTTACAATTTCTTAAGAGAGAAGGTTGCAGAGAAGAAAGTTAGATTGAAGTATGTACCTACTAAAGAATAGATTGCAAATATCATTACTAAGGTGTTGGCGAAGGATACCTTTGAGTATCTCCGACAAAAGTTGCTCGAGTCATTGCCTCTCATTTAATATAGATGCATTCAGATGGTGCATATGTCCAAGGGGTTCTAAAGTTCATCTTTTACTCCTAGATTGATGTGGTGGTTTCTCTCAGGGGGGGCAATGAGTATTGCAGTTATCAAAGCTTATCAGTAAGGGGGAGAGAGTTTAGTAGAGTGAGCTTTGATCTTGATGTCAAAAGGGAAGAGAGATGCATATTGGGAGAAAGGTTAGTTGTATGTTTTGTAGTCTTTGTTGTTGTTGGTGTTGTCATTAATGACAAAGAGGGAGAATATTGGAAACTTGAGTTATTGTGTTATCTTGGTATTGATGTCAACTTGTCTTGTATTGTCATTAAACTATATGGTGGAGATAGATGGGAAATGAATGTTCTAATATTATTGTATCATCTAGTGAAGATGTTGAGGTGTTTTTGAAAGGTTGGTGTAGTGGAAGTTTCAATATAAAGAAAGAGTTTTTAATGTCCTAGTAGAAGAAATGCTTTGCATTCATCTGGTATGTGAAGATTATGGAGTGTGTTTCTAGATATAATATTTGTGATCTATGTATGTTGTGCGATCAAGCATCTGGTTTCTTTGTTGCTTAGATGGTAGAGTTGGTTCTTGTTATTTCTGGCAATGGTTGTTTGTCAAAATTGGTTTGGAGAATTCTTGATTGTTATCTGATTTGTGGATTCAAGTGTTGCATCTTGGAGGACATATTTATTTAGTTTGTGTAGTGTTCTATTTTAGTTTTCTAGTGATGGTTTGATTGGCAAGTGAAGTTATGGCAATGATGTCAGTCGGTTTGGCTTTTGGCTGACTATGGTGATGTATCCTATCTAGATCATGCCTTTTTTATCTAGATCTACTTTGGTGGATGAGTTTGAAGGTTGGTATGGGTCTCATTGTGGCATGTGTAGATCCACATTGATTTTTATGCATTTGGAAATGTTTTTGGGCCAATTGGTTGGTGTGCTACATTGTTTATCTACACATTTCATTTGTTGATGATCTTGGAGGATGTGTTAGCATGTGGGGTTCATTGGAATCATTTAAAAACGATGTGCTCTGATATGTTTGGGTTTCCTATATCTCCTAGAATGGACTGCAATGAATATTTTTTACGTCTGGGTGGTTGAGTTTTATGTAATTTTTTATATTCTATTTGTGGGTTTTAATGAATTATCTTGTCTATATAGGAGTGAGAATGCATGAGTTGAGTATGTTATGTATGTGAATTGATTTGAAGTGAATTTGAATGATGCAAAAGAAAATTTGGTATAAAATAGGTGACAAAGATAGTTGTGGAGAACTTTGAGATAGAGTTATGTAAAGCGGAAAATCACGATCGAACCCTAGTTGCTCTCCCCTCTTCCAACTCCAAGGAGAGAGAAGGGAGAGTCACTCTAGGGTTGATGGTTTTCACTTAGGAGGGACTTTACATTTAAAAGAGGGGTTGAAACCCACAAGATCCAATCCCACACAATGCAAGATTGGATGCTAAATGCGTTTCAAGGGTTAAGACAACAAGGCTACCCTCTTTTGTAAAGAATGTTGATAGAAGAATTAAGCTAGGAATGCAAAGAAAGTGAGAAAGATTCGCTTATAAACTGAGTTAGGGATATAGGATGAAGCTGCGGACCTGGAATTAGCAGTAAAATGTCGATACGGCGCTATCCTGCAAATTTGAGCAAAAGTTGACGGGACGATGGCGCCCGGCGTGCACACGGTCCTCCGAAAAATCCGCGAAATGAAGGGGGATCTGTTCGTTTCTGCACAAGGATTCCAGATCTTCAATTTCAGCCGCGTACCTGCAACCTACACACAGAAAAGAGAAGACGATTGGGGGGTTAGGGATTAGGGGTTTGCCTTTAGGTCAAACCCCGGTTTTGGAATTAACCAAGAAATGAGAAATTGTTGTAAATGTAATGTAAAACAAGTACTAATACCTTGTTGTAAGGATGTTTGTATCCTTATGTGCGAAGGTATAGATGTTGTTGTTTGTTGTATGTTGTATGTTGTAGCATGTAATGTGTTGTAAGTGATCTCCTCTTCAATGGTTGAATCCTTGTCTTGAATGCAACACTTAGCCTTGAATGGAGAATTAGAATGATCAATTGCTTGAAGGAATGCTTGAATGCTTGAGTATAGTTTCCACGCTTTTTCCATCATATCCAATGAAAGAGGAAAATATAGTTTATATACTTGTCATTTAGGGCTGATAGACTGATTTTCCCGACCTTAGGCCGACCAGGAAAGATAATTTTCCAATTTGCAAACATAAAGACCCGAAGTCCAAAAGAGACCGGGCCCAAAATAGGACCCAGGGACCAGGGCGCTGGGCGCCATGGTCCTGGGGGACCAGGACGCTAGGCGCCCTGGTCCTGAAGGACCAGGGCGCTGGGCGCTCTAGTCCCACCTCCCGGGATAGCAGGGTGCAAAGGAGGTTCAGGCCAGGGTGCAAGAAAATGCAGTTTTTGGTGTCATAATCAGGTTTCGGGGTCTCCATTCAGGTTGCGTGTTGTGTCGCGATCGTGAAGACCGAAATGTAGTCGAAATTGCAAGTGTCACAATTTTAGGATGCTACATTTAGCCCCCACTTTAGCGGGAGTATAAGCGTACACTCATACTTCCGGTAAAGTACAAGGAAACAACATTGAAAGACTTTCACCACGTCAAGGAGGCAAGATACACCAAGCCCCCAGTGGACTAAGGATCTTATGACTTCGATTGACAAAGTAAAAGGGAAGATCACGAGGGAGAACCATGACTGTCAGTAGTAAGGTTTCCTCACTATGAGTCATGCAAGAAAGATATCAAAAATTTTCAAGGCAAAGCTAAATTTGCCAAGAAATTTTCAAGTATCTTGAAAAGATATGGACGGGATGTATGCCCCCCTACGTTAAAGCGATCACACACGCCTCACCGGGGGTGATTGTTTTAACATAGTGATACACATAAGAAATGAGAAAGGAAAGGAGCACGTTATCGCAAGGATTTAGCCCCCAAGTGTGAGATAAACCCAAGGATAATAGATACAAAACACAAAGCACAAGGTGACTTCGCTTTCCTCGGGGTCAGTATGTTGTATGATAATTCATGTATATCATATGTATGTATGCATAATTGTTCTTCATTCCCCAATCAAGGAAGGTCACCTAGAAGAAGGGAACACATGTGTCTTTTGAGTCAACATGAGAGAGATCAAGAGATCTCAATGCTTTGCATCATCCTCAAGTAGACAACACTAAGGACAACAAATAGAAGAATGAGAATAACATATAGAAGAAGTAACAAAAGAGAGGGGGAGAGAATCTGCTATGCTAATGAAACTAGTCTAGCACGTCATCTACCCCCCGATCTTGCTGATCAATGTTTCGGGAAGGTAGGGAACACGCTAGAGGAGGAACATCCAACACAGCAGATGGAGCTATCACAAGATCCAAACAAGGGCTATGTTCATACCCCAAGCCACGGTGTTCTTGTCTAGGAGCTAGGATAAGTGCTTTAGAAAATTCATTAGATAAATGGTTATCAATATCAACAAGTTCATATTCACTATCAGAATGAACAGGAGTAACATTTGTATCATGAATAACATTTTCATCTATATCATCATCAAGATTTATAAAAATAGGATCTTTAACTCGCACAGGACCAAGACCATCATGCATCTTATGTTTAGGAGATTTCGGCTCAATCGTCGGCTGAGGAGAAAATGGAATAATGCTTGTTGAAGGTGTTTTTGGGGATTGCAAAGTTTGAGCTCTAAGACGACGCTTTCGCCGGCGTTCACGTGCAGAACGATTTCGTCTAGTCTTAGTAGGAAGTTGAGAAGATTGAAGAGGAGGAATGTTCTCATCCTTATCACTTGGGTGTTTAGGTTGTGGTCTCTTAGGTTGAATAATAGGAGAAGAGGAGGGTCTCTTCTCTCCATAAGAGGAAGGAGGAGGAATTGCTCCATATAAGGGAGGAATATTCGGTTTAGGAAGGAGACCAAGCCCATCATGACGAGGGGGTATAGGTCTACTTTTAGATATAGGCATAGTCACATCCATAGGAATGGGTTGGGAATCCTCTTGAGGAAAGACATTAGTTTTATCTTTCAAAGGAAGAACTTCCTTCTCAAGAACGATAGGAATGTCAAGTTTGGGTGTTCTAGGTTCACTTAGAGATAGGATCATGTCTTTTTTCCACTTTTGATAAGATTTGAAAAGATGATCACTTCGCGGAGGAAGGGATTGGAATTGTTTAGGCCAAAAATAATCAATAGGAACACTAGGAATTCTTTCAGCTGGTTTAAAGAGACTATGATTGCCAGTAACAACTTCACCATTATGGGGAAATTTCAAACACTTGTGAATAGGAGAAGCAATAGCTTTCATGGAAGATAGCCAAGGATAGCCAAGCTTCACACGAAATTGTTCGGAAGATGGAATAATAGCAAAGTTCACATCAAGGGATTTGTTATGAACTTCAATAGGTAATGTAATAGAACCAATTGCAGGAGAAGAAAATGCATCAAATAGTTTCACAACCACATCTGTTTTGTCATAGATAACTTGATTCAATTGCAAAGTAAAAAGAAATTCTTCAGAAATGACATTAACCATACAAGAAGGATCAAAAAGCACTTCACGGCAAGGTGTGTTCTTGACTTTTGCAACTATATATAAAGGACCATCAGGTGCCCTGATAGTTTCACTAGAATCAAAGGTGATGGAAAGTTCTTTAGGGATTTTCTGTTGCTCCACAAAATTAATCACATTCGGAGTCATAGACACGAGATCATCAGCTGAGACAGAGGAACCAGTAGTATCAATCGCATTAGAGGTATGAGAAGGCAATGGATCAGTAAAAATCTGAAGATTTTGGTTAGGAAGAGCTACAGATTTGTTGCCTTTATCATTCACACCAGAAACAGAGATAGTATTATTATCAATCAAATCTTGAATTTTCCCCTTTAAAGCAAAACATTTTTCAGTATCATGCCCAGGTTGACGATGAAATTGACAAAAAGATTTGTTATCAAAATAGGGTGAATTAATCTTTGCAGGATCAATTTGCCTTATAGGAGGAAGAGTAAGCACATTTTGTTCCAATAACTTATTCATAATACTATGCAATGATTCATTCAAAGGAGTAAACTTTCTTTCTCTCTTGAAAAACTTAGAAATAGGAGACACACCTGATGCTGCATTCACATTGTTGTTGATGATGTTTTCATTGAATTTAATGGACTCTCTGTTCGGTTTAAACTTCCCAAATGGTTGTTGACTACTATCACCCTTATCACTCGGAGCCATAGGATGTGATTGTTCCATTTGACTCACAGTCAGTTGATAATTGTGAAGAGTTCGCACAACTGTTGGAAAGAAGTAAACTCAGAAAACAGGAGTTTGTCTCTAATGTCTTTTTGTAAATTAGAAATAAAGATTCTTTGAATATCATTGTCAGGCACTGGAAGGAAATTTGAGCATACAAATGCTTATATCTACCAATGAAATCAGTCACTTTTTCTTTAACACCTTGTTTACAATGCATTAAATCAATCAAAGTAACTTTAGGACTTATATTGTTTTGAAATTGTTGAATGAAAGCATTTGCAAGTTGTTCGAAAGAAGTAATAGAATAGGAAGGCAACGAGCAATACCATTGTAGGGCTTTGTCTCTTAATGTTCTAGTAAACAGTTTTGCAAGCAACCTTTGGTCATAAGCAAAATCGGTACATATTGTTTGAAAGGTCTTAACATGTGTTAGAGGATCACCCTTACCATTATAAAGCTCCAAATGTGGGATTTCAACATGTTTAGGGGGGATAGCTCGAACAATATCAAGAGAAAGTGGGCTCGCAACGTCAAATGTGGGCACACTAAACTTAGATTGATTCATAGAGGCAATTTGTTGCTGTAAAGAAGAGACAGTTTGTGCAAGATTATTAATGGTCGCTTCAGTCGAAGAGTTCATATTAGACGTGTTAGATTGTGATGGAGGTGTTATGTTATTGAAAGAAGGTAGAGAGTAAGGTGGTGGGACACTATGATAGTTAGTCATAGGAGATGATTGGAAAGGAGGAACACTACAAGGAGGAATGGAATGGTTAAATGAATTGCCCCCTTGCGTCATGTTCATTTGTGGAGATGTAATAGGAACACTTATTGAAGGAATGAATGAAGAAGTCGGATTGAATGAAGGAAGAGGGTTAATTGAAGAAGAGGGATTGCCCCCATGACTGGTGATCATAGGAGGAATGTCTTGTGTTGAAGTAGCCATTATGTTTGATGTAAAAGTAGGTATGCTAGCAATAGAAGTCGTCAAAGGAATAGAATGATTGACTTGAGTAGGAGGTTGTGTATAACCTAAGGTTTCGGCACAACTTTTCATAGGCATCACATTTGAATCCACAATGTGTGCAATACCACGCAAAATATCAATTCCGTTCTTATCACTTTGAAGCATACGTTTTAGACCCTCAATTAAAGGAAGAGCTTGACTATCAGGGTATTCTTGAGACATCCACTGTCGAAAATCGTCAAATTGGTTATCCAATTTTGAAAGTTGTTCTACAGAAACCTCATGGAGAGCTTCTTCATCATTAAGAGGATTAGAGGAATTACCCATGTCCTCGTTAAAAAGACCATTCAAATTAGGTTCCATCTCCTCAGTAATTAAACCTTGGAAGGACTTAATTCTAAGGCTTCGTCTAACGGGAATAGTGTAAGTAGGGCTTATTGTTGTAAAACTCATGCACTAAAGAGAGAGAGAAGATTTCGAATTTTAGAGGTAGCAAATTTCAGTAAAACCAGCCAATCTTCTAGATTTAAGCTGTTAAATACAATCAGGACAATCTCTCGAAATTTCGGAAAAAATGTCTGGGACCATGGCGCTCGGAGTGCACACGGTCCTCGCAACTTTTTTCGAAATTTGCAGGGATGAAAGTTATGATGATTTTACAGCTAACCTGAAAAAATTGAGTGATTTTACGATCTGTAGATAGGCCAAATTAAAGTTGCAATCCCAAAATTGAACCCTACCAAGATTGTCGAAAAATGCAAATTTTGAATTTTGAAAAATAGAGGGAAACTGAAATTTTAAATTTTATGATTTTAGAGGGAATACCAAAAGCAATGCAAGTTTTGAAATTTGAAAGTTGACTCAATTTCACGCAAAATTCAATTTTGAAAGCGGAAATCAAGGTTGTTGTAATTAAGCACTTAATTTCAAAAGTCACAAATTGCAAAAATTTGAATAAAGCATTGAAATTTCGAATGAATGCTAACACACTTTTCAAATTTAGGACAGTAAGAAACACAATTTTGATACAAAATTTCAATTTCACCAATTTTTGAATGTTTAGAGGCCTTAATCCAAACAATCACTAGACCAACTTTGACTGTAATTTTGAAGGTGTTAAAATTGATAAAATCAGCCAAAATTGTAGATTTTAGCAGAAAAATACAGTAAGATCTAGCTCCCGAAATTTCGGAAAAAATGTCAGGGACGATGGCGCTCGGAGTGCACATGGTCCTCGCAACTTTTTTCCAAATTTTCAGGGATGAAAGATATTATGATTTTATTGCGGAATCCAAAGTTACAGCTGATTTGGAGATGTTTTGATCAGTGAAATTGTCGGACAAAGGTTGAATCAAGAGGGTTTCAAAAATTAGGGTTTTGACATTTAACCACTTAATTTTTAAAATTAAAGCACAAATATGAATTGATAATTTGTAATAGAAGGGCAGATCTGAAACAAGCATTAACAATTAAACATTTCACAAGTTTAATTACTTAAAAAAGAAAATTTAGGGTTTTTATGCAATTAACCTCTAAAATTTTGCACAAGATCAAACATGGAAATGTAATCAAGGAATCCAATTTTCAGATCTAACTATGAATAATCAAAAAGGATGTTCACGTCGGGTTCACCAAAATGTAAAGCGGAAAATCGCGATCGAACCCTAGTTGCTCTCCCCTCTTCCAACTCCAAGGAGAGAGAAGGGAGAGTCACTCTAGGGTTGATGGTTTTCACTTAGGAGGGACTTTACATTTAAAAGAGGGGTTGAAACCCACAAGATCCAATCCCACACAATGCAAGATTGGATGCTAAATGCGTTTCAAGGGTTAAGACAGCAAGGCTACCCTCTTTTGTAAAGAATGTTGATAGAAGAATTAAGCTAGGAATGCATAGAAAGTGAGAAAGATTCGCTTATAAACTGAGTTAGGGATATAGGATGAAGCTGCGGACCTGGAATTAGCAGTAAAATGTCAATACGACGCTGTCCTGCAAATTTGAGCAAAAGTTGACGGGACGATGGCGCCCGGCGTGCACACGGTCCTCCGAAAAATCCGTGAAACGAAGGGGGATCTGTTCGTCTCTGCACAAGGATTCCAGATCTTCAATTTCAGTCGCGTACCTGCAACCTACACACAAAAAAGTGAAGACGATTGGGGGGTTAGGGATTAGGGGTTTGCCTTTAGGTCAAACCCCGGTTTTGGAATCAACCAAGAAATGAGAAATTGTTGTAAATGTAATGTAAAACAAGTACTAATACCTTGTTGTAAGGATGTTTGTATCCTTATGTGCGAAGGTATAGATGTTGTTGTTTGTTGTATGTTGTATGTTGTAGCATGTAATGTGTTGTAAGTGATCTCCTCTTCAATGGTTGAATCCTTGTCTTGAATGCAACACTTAGCCTTGAATGGAGACTTAGAATGATCAATTGCTTGAAGGAATGCTTGAATGCTTGAATGCTTGAGTATAGTTTCCACGCTTTTTCCATCATATCCAATGAAAGAGGAAAATGTAGTTTATATACTTGTCATTTAGGGCTGATAGACTGATTTTCCCGACCTTAGGCCGACCAGGAAAGATAATTTTCCAATTTGCAAACATAAAGACCCGAAGTCCAAAAGAGACCGGGCCCAAAATAGGACCCAGGGACTAGGGCGCTGGGCACCCTGGTCCTTCTGGGCGCTCTAGTCCCACCTCCCGGGATAGCAGGGTGCAAAGGAGGTTCAGGCCAGGGTGCAAGTAAATGCAGTTTTTGGTGTCATAATCAGGTTTCGGGGTCTCCATTCAGGTTGCGTGTTGCGTCGCCATCATGAAGACCGAAATGCAGTCGAAATTGCAAGTGTCGCAATTTTAGGACGCTACAAGTTATATGTCAAATGTGTTTTCCACGATATTGGTTGTTTGACATAGTGGTTCAAAGACAATTTCATGATCAAAACATCTTTTTCATTTCAGTTCATTGATCCTCTGCACTTGCTGGAAGTTGTGTTCCTTTTGGTAGCTAGTGCATTCATTTGTATCTTGTCTTGAAACAATGAGTCTCAATACTACAATTCCTTTGTATCTTGTCCTAAAGTTATTAGGAAATAATGCTTTAAACCCACATACATTTAATCCATTTCCTACATAGCCCATGAGAGAAAATCATGCATAAAAATCTTATAGAATCACCATAATGCAAAGATCAAATAGACAAGACACAAGATAACACAAGATATATCCTAGGAAAACCCTCATGAGGGAAAAAACCCTTCCTCCAAAAGCATCCATACTCCATTGTATTAATCATCCATAAAGAAACATAGAGTTATAATGAATACCTCTGAATCATCAAGCCCTCCAATGCATTCCCATGTGTCCTTGGAGCATGAATCTACACATCCCATGCCATGATTCACAAATGCAATCCTCCAAAGGACTCAATACAATGACATCCCAAAACCACCGACCAACCTTAACCACTAAACATGTGCTTTCTTATATAGACAAAAGCTCACACAAAAACAACTAGTGGTAAAGTAAAACCATGTGCTTACCTACCCCTCGACCTTGTATTTAATATTGGGAACTAAGTTTTCTCTTTTTAAATATTTTTCCCCAATATTAAATAAATACAATATAATAATCCCAATGTTACAATACAGCTCATCAAGTGGTCTCAAGAATATTCCCAAGGAATCTCTACATGTTACACGTCTATGTGCAACATCAAATGAATAAATATTACAATACATGTCTATGGGAAACCACATAATAAATAAATGTTATAATTACAATAACTTGGCTTGTCTGTTGGGAAAATAGGTGAGATCCTTGGCTTGTAGCTTAAACATTGTAATCAATTATTCATATTGTGAGTGTGATTCTCACCATGGATTTTCCCTATTTAGGGTTTTCCATATAAATCTAGCGTTCATGTGTATGTTGGGTTTCATGTTTTTATGTTAATAACTACAATAATATGTTAAATATGGTTTGAATTTTAATAGATCATAAATCAATTGTTTTGAGGTTCGAATTGATTCAACCCCCCCTCCACTCACTCAATCTTGTGGTGTCTTCAACATGTTTAACATTCATGTAGTGATTGGAAATACATAAAGAATCATAACCTTGACCAAATGGATCATTATCATGCTAACTCCCTAAGTACCTTGTCATCCCATGAGTACAAAGTGGTTGGATTTGTATCATTTATCAAAAAGGTGAAATTATCTAACTTTTCTCATTCTATATTTTCCTTGTTTCCTATATAATTAGGCAAGCTTGTATTTTGTACCTAGTTTTTCAATTCTGACACAATATCTACTCATTTAATACTTCTTTATTTTGTGGGTTCTCATGGAAAAAATACCAAATGAAAGATTTATAATATGTAATTCAACAAGTTCCATTTCTATATATAGACCCCTAAGACATTATTTTCATGTCTAAATAACTACAAAATTCTACAAGTATACATGATAATTTAATGACGATCTCATGGTTCAATTCATGAACCAAATGAAATAAATAAAATTGTCTCTTCTTTTCAAACTCTAATGGAATAACTTGCACATTTGTACCCTTATCCTTACCAAAAATTACTTTTTCACTCTTTAAACTAGTGAGACCTAACTATTCTCAAGCTCATCCAAAAACTTGTCTTAGTGAAATGGGTTAACCATCTTGGCAAAAAGGGTGACCCCATTGGTAAAAGGGAAAACTCAAAATTATAGAATGATGCATGAGAATGCTCAATTGCAATCATTTGTGCACTATTATGGCTTTTCATTGTGGGCTTATTTGATTCGTGAATCCACCTACCCTTGTTTACTCTTGAGGACCCCCTAGATCATGATTTTGATTAATAGTTCCCAGCCTAATCATGATTTTGATGAGAAATCCTCACACATTAAATATATTCATTTTTATTTCATAATGGCCTTTAGTATGTGATATTTTCAAGCCTTGTGATTTTAATAATATTAACTCTCTTCCCATAGTTTTTGGAGTAGGATATAGAATCAATTATTAGGCATCCATTTTGATTTCCCATAGAGTATTCATGCTCCTTGCACGCCTTAATGGTTTCTTTTTTAATAGTAGTTTCAAATATTCCATTATCATACCAATCTACCACTTATTCCTTTTCTTTCACTCTTCTTCCATCAATTAGAGTGCCCTAAACTAGAGGAAAGAGGAGAATATGAAAGTTGGGCCCCTAAGTGTTGATATGGAATAGTTTAACCAAGCATCCTAACTACTAAACTTGTGTGTGGTGCAAAGTTTCTTATTATTTTTCATTTGTAGTTCACTTTGCTTTAAAAAATTATCTTTTTTTTAAATAGATTAATTAATTTCAATCTTGTTTGGACCAATAGTATTCAATCACTTTATTATAGATTAGAAATAGCTAGAATTTATTTACTTTTATTACACTAAATAGATTAGATTAGATTATATAGTTTGATTCAATTCAACTATCATAATAAAAAATCCTTAATAAAAATGCAAAGCATATAACACATCTAAATTTACCAAAACTAAAATACAATTGAAACATTTTCATTTAGAACCAATTAATCATAGTTAATTAAATCACACTTCAATTTGAGGAAAATACAAAAACATAAAATAGTGGTTTATTTCCTACACTTATTTTGTTCATTTACATTTAGGAAAACATTAAGGTCAAAATCCCTTGGAAACACATCCAACACACTCAATAAATAAAACAATCTCGCAAATGATACAAATGCCTTGTGCTTCCCTTTAAATGAAGCACATATGCCCCAAAATTGTCTGCAAGGCAATTCACAATAGAAGGTAGCCAAACAACATAGTCAAGGGAATACACTTGATGCTAGAGTTTATGCTTATTCCTCTCCACGAATGGATAATGCCATGCTCACCACTCAGATACAAGGCATGTCCTTAGAACAAGAATATGAAATTGCTCTTGATCACGCACTCTTCTCATGGATGAAAGGAGAAGAGGCAATGTTTTCTAATGATGCCTCAACCTCAAAAGCTCCTTGGGTGTTGTCTGATTACAACACTCGCTCAAAGTGAAAAATTATAGGGGAACTTGTAACCTAGCTACCTAAGGTTGGTTCAAATAAGGCTCAAAACCAACTCATAATAGTACCACCTTTTCAAAAGCCTAAGGAAGTTGTGCCTTACAAGCCTAAAGAATTAAAGTTGCTACCTCTAACATCTCTTAACATGGTAGAGCAACTAAAAAAATCCCCCGCAAATGTATCCATGTGGGATATTCTTGCTATCCCTGAGTGACTGTCCCAGTTATGAGAATCTTTGGGAGAACCTAAGAAATTAATGATGACTGGACCAACTACAAAGTCTACTCAAACAAAGGATAAGGGACCTGAAGCTGGAAATTAGTCACATCAAGCCTTAGTACTCACTAATGAAGGGGTTGTTGCTGCAAATGAAAAGGTAGATAAACCAAAACCTACCCCTTTCTCTCTAACTCTTATTGTAGGGGATAAGTTATTCACAACTCCATGTTTGATTCTAGTGCTAGTACTATGGTCATGCCCAAGCAACTAGTCAAAGTTCTAAAACTTGAATTTGAACCCTTAGCTAGGGGGGTTATGCAGCTAGATGGAAATAAAGTTCAAGCCGTAGGTGTGATCAAGGATCTTCCACTAACTCTATATGCATATCCTAGTATCATTGTGCCCCAAGAAGTGGTAGTAATGAATATTCCTCCTATCTTTGGCCTTTTCTTGCCAGGAGATTTTACTAAAAAAAATAGGTGGGTACCTTTCCCTATATTGGTCACTCCTCATTCAGAAGACTAAACATGGAGCCAAGATGAAAATATTGGTTGAACCCTTACATTAAGAACACATAGCTAATGCAGACATGATGAATTTTTAAGTTTCTCACACCTCTATCACCAAATATGAAATGTATTATGTTGAATTATTAAAGGATGAGGAGGTAACTGGTGGCCAAACTCCTGAAGAAGAGGTTTTCCTCAATGAATTCATAGACACAGATCCATTTGGCAATTTTCATGCTACTGGCATCGAGACATGTGATTTATGATGAAGATCAGATAATCCCTCAAGTTTTAAGGAGAAGAATGATGAAAAAGACCGCGTCTCAAAACGTTGGCTTCTACACTTTGATGGAGCAAGATGTAAATCAAGATTTGGAGTAGGTGTGTGTTTGACGTCCCCATCTAGAGAATAGAATCTTAGATATTTTCATTTCCAATTTACCTTCTCAAACAATGAAGCAAAATATGAAGACTTGGTTTGAGGATTGAGCCTTGTAGAACGTATGGGCATCAAATAATTGAAGGTTCTAGGAGACTTTGAAATAGTGGTTAAGCACATTTGAAGCATGTCTGTAGAAAAAAACATTTGCATGCACTCCTATAGACATAGAGTCTGGGATTTGATCGAGAGATTTGAAGATTTTAATATTCAAGGGATCCCCAAGAAGAAATATGTAATTGCAGACCGGTTGGCAATAATAGGATCTTAGTTTGATCTTGTCTCCGAGTTAATAGAAAATAAACACTCTATTTGAGTGATTGTGAGATTAGCTATTCTAGATAATGACCATAATTGGCAATTTTTTTAATGCAACACTCAAATTGCAATGTTTATTCAACAATCATGTGAATTTGTTGAGCAAATACAACCTCAGGTCGTATAGGCATACGAAGATCAAGTCATCTAGCTAAAAACTAATAAGATTTCGAAGGGCTTGATCACATTGGAAAACTTGTTCGAATGCAATGATGTAAGGAATGATAAATGGAAATTCATTGTAGACAAAGGGGATTATACTGATCTCCATGTTGGGGATGGCAAGAAGCTGAAGGTTGGTAAAAATGTTCCCTAGCGAGATAAGGATAGATTGATATCTTTTTGTGAAAAGTACAAAGGAGTAACTTCTTAGTCCTACATCGATTTGAAGCGATACAATCCCATAGTTATTCAGCATACTGAGCTTGCCGAAGGAGTGAAGCCTGTTCAATAGAAGCAGGGGCCAGTCAACCCCAAAATTAAGTCTCTAATGGTTCAAGAGTTGAGAAAGCTAGTTGAATCAAGGATAGTATATCTAATTAAACATAGAGCCTAGGTCTCTAATTTGGTTCTGGTTTATAAGAAAAATGGGAATATCTACCTTTGTAGAGATTTTAGCGATCTGAATAGGGCCTCCCTGAAAGATCATTATCCACCACCTTCCATGGAGAAGATTTTGCAAACTGTAGCCGGATCAGAAATGTTTTCTATGCTAGATGGTTTTTTTAGATATAATCAAGTTATGGTTAAAGAAGAGGATCAAGACAAAATAGTGTTCACCACCAAGTGGGGAACATTTGCATATGCTAAGATGCCTTTTGGCCTCTCTAATGCGAGACCCACCTTCCAACAAGCCATGGATATCGTTTTTAAGGAGCCGATCAATAAAATTATATTGATCTACTAGGATGACCTCACTATGTTTTCCAAGTCAAAGGATGATCATTTGGACCATCTAGAATTAGTGTTCCAGAAGTGTTTAGAGTTCGAAGTATCTCTTAATTCAAAGAAGTACATTTTTTGGGTACTACAAGGAAAATTACTAGGACATTTAGTGTATAAAGATGGGGTCTCAATTGATCCTAACTAGATGATGGTTGTTAAAGAGTTACCCCTGCCAGTAAACAAGAAAGGAGTCCAATCCTTTCTAGGAAAAACTAAATTTGTCAGTAGATTTATATCAAAATTTGCGGGTATGATTAGGCCAATCACACTCAGTTTTAGAAAAGATTGACTCTTCAAGTGGAATAATCAAGCAAGGGAAGCCTTCAAGAAAGTCAAAGAAGTTATTTCCTCTACACCAATTATGGTTAATCTGGATCTTTCAAAAGATTTTATCATGTATGTCTTCGGCAATGAGTATTGTATAGCTATGGTCTTGACTTAGAAGGATGATGAAGAGAAAGGTGAACATCCTATGGCATTTCACTCCAAAATGCTAAAGAATTTTGAAGTCAAGTATAAATTTGTTGAGAGGCGAGATTTTTCCATTGTTAGAGGGCTTAAAAAGTTCTGACATCTAAGTGCTTGCAACAAAACAATGGTTTATGTAGCACATTCTGGTGTGCGCGAGTACATTATGGAGGGAGAGATCATTGAGAAGCGGCTAATTGGATTTCTAAGATCCTAGAATATGATATTGAGGTCTACCAACCAAAGCAATTCACGAGAAAGGATTATGTGAGTACTTAGCACAAGAGCCTAAAACTGTAACTAAAGAGAATCAACTGGAACAAGTTCTAGTTAATCAACCATAACCTAAAGGTTGTTGGATGGCGGACATAATAAATTTTATGCAAATAGGTAAGTACCCAATGAACCTTTCCTCTTATAAGAAAAGGTTCTATAGACTACAACATGCTAGTTATGCGCTCATCGAGGGTGTGTTGTTTAAGAAAAAATTTAATGGAGTCCACCTGCAGTGTGTGGATAAGGAACACACAAAGAAGATTTTAAAGGAATGTCTTAATGGCCCCACGGGTGGACATTTTTCAACAAAGACCATTGTAATCCAAATTATGCACGCAGGTTACTTCTAGCCTAGCATGTTTAGCAACACATATTCGCTAGTTAGGTCTTGTAAAGAATACCAATTCTTTGTAGGGAAAAGGAAGAATGCAACAATGCCCCTGAGTCTAATTGTGGTTGATGAGCCATTCGCACATTGGGGCCTAGATTTCATTGGTATGATCAACCCAGCTTCAAGTATTGGACACAAATGGACACTAATAGAAACAAATTGTTTTACTATATGGGTAGAGGCAATTCCCCGAAAGAATGCAACAGAGGTGGAGATCATAAACTTCTTGGAAGAACTAGTTACTAGATTTAGTTTTCCAAAGACCATTATCTTCAACAATGCTAGGGCCTTTCTAGGTTCTAAAATGTGCCAATTTGCATTGGATAATGGTATCTTCCTAAAAAAATCCTCAAACTGTTATCTATAGGGGAACAATCTTATAGAATCAACAAACAAAAACCGAATCAGACTTATCAAGAGGATAGGGTTGGTACATAAAAGATAGTGGCACAAGCACCTAAAAAATAGCTCTTTGGGTAGATAGAATTACCCCAAAGTAGATATTGAAGACATCACCTTATGCATTGGTATATGGTAAGGAAGTTATGTTGCCAATCTCAATGAAGATTCCTACTTTGTAGTTACTAAAGTCTCTCGAAGTTGAGGAGAATGGAGCTATGGAGGTCAGGTTAGTGGAGTTACTTGAAGTTCAAGAATCTAGGGAGAGAGTACACAGTGCAATGAGTAATCACCAGCAAATTGTTAAAAATTGGTTTGATAAGAAAAGTTTTGACCTCTGTTTCAAACATAGAGATTTGGCGCTAAAATACAATGAGCACGCCGCTAAGCCCAGACAACATGATAAACTTGACTCTTTGTGCGAAGGTCCTTTCCGTATCACAACTTGCAAACAACATAATTCTTTTGAATTAGAATATTTGGAAGGTGAAACATTAGGGATTCTCGTTAATGGAACCCTTTTAAACCTTTTAATTAAGCAATTCTTTGTTTGGTAATTGTTGTAAATATTGTAAAAAATGTTAATTTTGTATTATAGCATGAAATTTTGAAAGATTGAGCTAGTGAGGTGCAAATAGAAAGAAGAATAGACAAAAATAACACATAAAATTCATATGAAGCAAGCCAAAAGATCATATATTCATTATATTGTGTAATATTTACAATATATTGGTCAAAATGGCTCTTAGGCCTATGTATGCACAAATAGCCAAAAAAGAGTTCATTCTTCTTCTTCTTCTTCTTCTTCTTCTTCTTCCGAAAATGCATGACCAGGAGCTAGAGGCGCTAGAACAGGAGTGAGAGGAGCTGAAAGCGCATCAAGCGTAGGAGCAATTGGAACCATAAGGTCACAAAAGCTAGTGTACCATGCCACACTTTAGATTGGCATAACATTCATGATCCTCATCAAGAAATGGCTCACAATGACGCTTTATGGTGGTCATGTGGAAACTATAGAGAAAAGGAAGCCAAGCCACCACTTAACCATGATCGTTATAGTACCGTGTGCCTGAAGTAGTTGGTATGCCAATACCTATTACTATTGTATGCACTATTTCTTCAAGTCCGCCCAAATACTCTTGGGAATAATTCTCTGGTGAGTTGTATGATGTGAGCTTTGTGCTCACCAAAGTCCAACAAAGAAGCTACAAAACGAGAAACAATGTCAGTGTTCACTTTTTTGTTGCTAAAATAGGTGTCGTACACCTTGCATAATAATTCTTGTAATTGTAATATTTATTTATTATGTGAGTTTCCCATGGACGTGTAATGTAATATTTATTTATTTGATGTTGCACATGGATGTGTAACATGTAGAGATTCCTTGGGAATATTCTTGGGACCACTTGATGAGTTGTATTGTAACATTGGGATATACTATATTGTATTTATTTAATATTGGGGAGATTAATTTAATAAAGTACCAAATGTTAGATGTGGGGTCAATGGGGTAGTTATCCCATTGTAATTGCACATGGTTTTGATGTAATACCACTTGGTGGTTTTGTGGGAGCTTGTGTTTATAAAAGCAACCACAAGGGTAGTTGTCTGGGTGAGTCAGGTGAGTTAGTTAGTCAGGTTAGCATTTGTGGAGGTTGGAAGCATGTCATGGGATGTGTGGTTACATGCATGTTCACATGGAGTTCTTGTTGATGACTTGTTGATGGTTGGGTTTCAAAGAATTTCACAGTAATGATGCATTACTGAATAATACGTGGTGATGTTGTCATATTTGATGGGTATGTTGTCTATTCTTTACATTTGGATATATGTGATTATTTTGTTGAAATCTAAATTGGGTCATGTGGAAATTATCATAAAGTTTGTTGCAAGTTTCCTTACAAGTGGTATCAGAGCTATGGTTTTTTATGGTGTTATAACCCTAGGTTGAATCCATGAACACATGAAAGATTGTAAGACCGGGTAAGATATGAGGGTTTATTGCAGGTTGTGGGTTGCATATTTATGGGCATTTTTTGCAAATTTGGTTTTATAGAAATTTGTCTCAAATTGGGTTTTCCATGGATTTACATTTTGGGGGTTTTGAGGGTTTTGGGGGTAAAGTTTCAGATTTGACTCCGTGAGACAAAACGGACCCCATGGTTGTGATCAGGGAGGTTGAGAGACTAATTTTGATATAAAATTTGACCTATTTTCATGCAAGCTTGAGTTTGAAAAAAAATTAGATGGTATGGCCAGTCATACCGCCTGTGTTGTGGCGTCGTTAGAAAAAATTAAAATATTCCTTGCAAGTGCAAAATCCCATCAGTATGTCTTCGGACATGTAGTGTCGCGATTAAAACACTTCGTTGGTGAAGCAGCCACCAATGTTCAAACCCCTGTTGGGCCATTGTGCTCGCAGGCCTTGTGTCTTCGTTGGGCCATTATACTCGCGAGTTTGAACAAGTGAAGTGTGGGGATGAGGTCCCTCAGTTGTGGCCTCACTGGTTCATAGCTTCAGGTCATAAAGAGTTTCACGTGGAACCGGAGGGTGTGTCATGCCAGCGTCGTTGGTCACGTTAAAAAGTTTACTAGGCATTATTTTTTTTAAAATGTCAAAATTAAAATAAAATAAAATAATTATTGGGGGCAAGGGGGTTTGCATACCACACCCCTGCAACCTTCATACCTGCGTCGCAAGAAGGGTATGCTGATATGCTACCCTGTCAGCAATGGTACTCACTACCGACAACGTACCTACTGATGGTACTAGCCTTACTGGCAGTGCTCCCTTGACCAGTGGGCCTTAAAACCCCCCGATCGGGTGGGGTCCCCACTCATCGGGGGTTGTGTCATTAAAAAATAATAACAAATTCGCCCAAATAAAATGTTTAAAAAAAAAATTGAAAGTTTTTTTAATAAAAACTTTTGTATTAATTAAAATGTCGCTAATAAATTATATTATATGCCATTGTGATATATGGGTCAGTCAGGGCACATTGGTAAAAAAAAATTGATTTTTTTTTAATTTGGCATATTGAAAAAAATAAGAAAATGTTTTTTGGGGCATATTGGAGAAATTGGAAAAATTTTGGGATCCAATTTGCTTGCATATAGCCTAATTGGTTGTTTTTCTTCCATGAAGCATAACTCAGGCGTATGATGTCAAATTTTTCACTTCTTATAGTCATTGGAAAGGTGGTTCAATATAATTCATTGTGATGTAATTAGTTTTTTCATATGTTTTTTGTTTGGGCAGTGAAATGTTAGCCGAAAGTGATAGTTACCTTTATGGCTTTGAGAGGTCATAACTTGAGTATACAGAGTCAAATTTTGGACTTCGAATAGTTGACGAAAAGCTATTGGAGAGCACCATACTTTGGTTCAAGTTTGAAGCAAGTTTGATATGATTTATTTTCTGATATATTGACCTGAGCTATTTATGGGTTCTCTTGACTATGGTGACATAATGAGTTTATGACATATTACATATTGGAGATTTAGAGTTTACGTCATTGTAAACTCGATGTTGTATCTTGATTGCTCACATATTGACATGGTTATCATTTTTTTATTTGAGTATGTATGTTGCATTGTTGGGTCTACAAGTTGTGTAGTGTTGTAGGTGGTCTATACTTACAAGATTGCATTTATGGCTTGGATATGGGTTTTCTATGCCCATGAATCTTTCATTGTTTATGCATATTCAGATTGGTGGCCTGGTTTAGTCACATGGTTTGTTGATTTTGTTGTCATATTGAGGAGGAGAGATGTTGTTACCAAGTACAATCATGGTGGAGGACCTATGGTGTTGTCAATGTGATGCTGACATGTTGGACACATTGAGAGTTAGATGATTGTTTTGTGGAGGTGATCATGATGTCATTGATGTTCCTTGTGTTCAAGGACTTTGGCATGACATGATTGGATTTGCAAATGCTTTTATCGATGATGATTTGATTTGGATTCTTGATTGGTTACAACAATGTATCTTCTTGCGTTGAGGGTCATGGTTACTTTGAATTTTGGGAGCTCATTATGTGCACCTTGAGTTCTTTGATTGTTAGATGGCTTTGGTTGATTCTCATGTTTGAGGATGGTTTTATCATGATGTCATCAATAACTTGTTTGTACACTTTCAGTGGGATCTTTTGACAGTGATGATGTGGTGGTGTAGGATTGGTTCCTAATTGTTTGCTGGTGGTTTTGTATCCTCTTGGCTTGGAGTTCATGGTTTACTTGATGTTATTGGCATTTCAGTTTTATGTGTGTAGAGCTAGATGATCTTTATTTAGGAAATGATTATCATGATGCTATGGAGATCTTGGTATCATGGTTTAGTGGGAGCTTGTAGTAGTGATGTGGATTCACCATTGGATGGTGGATGATCTTCTTAGTGTGCAAATGTTTGGAGGATTCCTTGGATCTTGTTGCTACATAAGGGTCTTTCACATTTGCGGGTACACTTCTAGGAGATGGTGATATTCATGGTATTTGAGGATGTGGACATCATGGAGGACTCATGGAGTTCTTTGGTTGAGGTGTGGTTTATGCTTTCATTTGACATTTTATCCTTGCTTGATGGGATGGTTCATATTATGTCATGGTACTCTATTGATTGCATGCTTAAATTTTTGGCATGATATGGTTATTTGATATGTTTATATGGAGCATGTTATCTATTTGGAGGACATGGTTAGATCATGTTGTCATGTTTATGTTCCTAATTCTGTGGTTGGAGCTTTGACATTGATCTTGGTGGTTCTCTTTGTACTGGGTACATGATCATTTGCTTGATTACTTCATGGTGGTGCTATGTTGCATTTGGAGTTTGGCATG
This sequence comes from Cryptomeria japonica, assembly GCF_030272615.1. NCBI lineage: Eukaryota > Viridiplantae > Streptophyta > Pinopsida > Cupressales > Cupressaceae > Cryptomeria > Cryptomeria japonica. The sequence goes on from NC_081412.1 coordinate 337,284,709, forward strand.
GATTGATTGGTTACATGTACTCATGGATGCATGGAGACATAGGTGATGTTGATATTCTCTTGTGTTTAGAGATATGTGTTGAGATGGTTGATGGTTTCAGCAAGAATACCGAGGAACATTCACCTTGGATGGAATTGAGAGGAGATTGTTCTTAGATGAGTCATGATTACTTGGATGTATTGGAGGAGTATTCTCATTCCCTAGTCTTGGTCTACTTAGCACTTTACTACTTGGGAGGTATTGCCCATTGTTCCTTTCAAGTGCATTATATGTATGCTTATTTTTCAAAGATATGGATCTTGAGCTATGGATAGACGGTTAGTTTTGGAGGATTTATTTTGAGATATGTTCGGCATTGGTTATCTCCTTTTGCATTTGAGTTATTATTATGATGGCATTCATTGATATTGATTTTGGGAGATGGTTTATTGGGAATATTCCCTTGGGATTGGGAATGGTATTGGTTTGTTCTTCTTTGTTATGGGAGGCTTACATCCATGTTGCTTACATGATATATTTATTTGTTTGGTCCAAGGGATTGAATGATTTTGGGTGTTGCTATAGCTTTGCATTTGGGGTTTTATGGAGGAGATCATACTTGACACAGTTGGCATTTAGAAGTGTATGTAGAAGAACATGCTACATGTTTTGATTTGCAATATTTCTCTTTGGTCTTAATTATCTTCCTAGATGTTTGGTTTTACATTACATTGGATTTGAGGTTGATTGGAGCTATGTGTTGATTATTTTATGTTCATAGTTGTCATGTGGGAGATGACATGGAGGTTCCTTTATCTCTTTGTTTTGTTGGTTGTGGAGAACATGGGAGAGTTATGGAGACTAGTGGTGAGAGTTGTATTTGTAAGTTATTGGTTTACAAGTTATTCATATTTTTGTGGATGTTTCTTAATACTACATGGTTATGGCTACACTTTCTATGTGATGCTATTAGTGGATTTATTTTAGACATTACCTATTCAGTGGGAGTTTCTAGGTGTACATATGTGATAGGTATTGCACTTGGAGCTTATGATTGCATGTTACAAGTTGTATATGTTGATGATATGAGATTCACTTGATAGGGATACCTTGGAGGTATGGATAGTTGGGTGTGTTAGCACTAGTTGTGGGTGCTATTTCAGCTATGGTTATTGGTTCTTGACAACTACTGATGCATTGGTTACCTTTGAATTGAGTGTTTGTGTTAAGAATTTTAGTTGAGAAGGACTTATTATTTGTTGTGATAGATTGTGTGATTTTCTCTTTGGATGGCCTTTTCTATGTCTAGTGGCAGTGGCATGGTGGAGGTTGAGAGAATTCATCAATGAGATGGTGGTCACTTTGTTTCGGTTGCAAGTATGTTGATGGAGCACATGGAGCACTTTGATTCCATGATGGTATATGTGCTGGAGGGATTGTTCCCTTGATCATGATGTGGTTACTTATTGCCCCTTATGCAATTTATACAAGTGGGAGAATGTTGGAAAAATAGGTGTTGTACACCTTGCATAGTAATGTTCGTAATTGTAATATTTATTTATTATGTGATTTTACCATGGATGTGTAATGTAATATTTATTTATTTTATGTTGCACATGGACATGTAACATGTAGAGATTCCTTGGGAATATTTTCGAGACCACTTGATGAGTTTTATTGTAAAAATGGGATATAATATATTGTAATTATTTAATATTGGGGACATTAATTTAATAAGGTACCCAATATTAGATGTGGGGTCAATGGGGTTGTTAGCCCATGGTATTTGCACATGGTTTTGATGTAATACCACTTGGTGGTTTTGTGGGAGATTGTGTTTATAAAAGCAACCACAAGGGTAGTTGTTTGGGTAAGCCAGGAGAGTCAGTTAGTCAGGTTAGCATTTATGGAGGTTGGAAGTATGAGATGGGATGTGTGGTTACATTCTTGTTCACATGGAGTGCTTGTTGATGGATTGTTGATGTCTAGGGTTTTGAAGGATTTCATAGTTGTATTGTAATATTGCATTGATGAATAATACATGGAGATGGATGCTTTTGCGGGCTAGTTTTTTCCCTCATGAGGATTTTCCCAAGATATATTTTGTGTCATCTTTGATGGGTATATTTTCTATTCTTTGCATGTGGATTCTATGTGATTATTTTGTTGAAATCTAAATTGGGTTATGTGGAAATTGTCATAAAGTTGGGTGCAAGTTTCCTTGCATTTATGCACATCCACCCTAGTGACAAAGTCTTCACCCAGATCCCATTTAATAGCTATAATCACTAAATTATGCTTTATTTTAGTCCTCCATAGAAGTCGATTGTCAATAATTTTTCCTAAGAAAAACAATTGTGGCTTTGAGCTCACTATCCTAATCGGGGTATCCATAATCATCGTCTCACACTAGAAAGCTAACTCCATATAATCTAAGAAATCACAACACGAAGATAACTCTATATGAGCTGAGAAGTCATAGCCCTTGGCTAATTTATAGACTAGACCTAGAGATATAGGTGGTGATGGTACAAGATGTTGTCAGAATGAAAACTTAAAAATATGAATCAAATCAATTGCCTAGCGTATGAGGTGAAGTAGCAAGGGAGCAGTGGGATGATGGAGGTGGCAAAAACTATGAGTTGTTCGGCCAATTGCCAAGTGTTTTACCATGTAATTTATTGAATGCACCAAATCCAAGGAAATCAGAGCAATAAATCTTCACGTAAAGCCACTCTGCAGGTTGCTTTCAATACAAGGAAAGTGAAAAGGCATTGTACTTACCATTTGTAGGCACATATCCCTAAAAGATGGCTCTCCAAGGTGGAATTATTATTTAGTAAGGTGAGTGGCATATTTTTGACAGTTGTACATTAATTTCCCATGAATAATCTTAATTACCAGCATGCCTAGGGTAAAGCACTCCAACTGCCTAGTTAAACTTTAAGCAAGTAAATGGTTAAAAGAAGCGTTTCAAGAAAAAACTAAGTGTTGAACATTGAATTTGAAGTAGGACTGTAACATTGAAAGACTAGCAAAGGAACTCCTAGCATAAAGAAATTTACTTACTAAGGAGAAAGCAGTATGGCAACAAAAGGATCTTCAGCTAGTGGAGAAAGGGTAGGGCCATCTACTCCAGTGACCTTTGTTGACATCTTTGGAGAGGTGTCGTATGCTTCTACCAAAATGTTGAATAAACTAGTATATCCAAACACAAGAACTACTCCCAAAGGAACATACAAAAACATGAATGTTTCCAAGGATGTGTCTGACTAAATTCATGATCCAAAGATGTGTTCAAACCCAAAGAATCTCCGAGAAGGGGCCTACAAATGAATGATAGAAAAAAATGAAGAGAAAATAGATTGATACTTTGGGATACATGCTTTGGCACTGTGGTCTTCCACAATACATAGTCCCATTTATTCATCATTGCCCCAGAATTGATAGAAGCGTGTCAAAAGAATTGAAGCTGGTGTTGGAATAATTAAAGGGTAGTTTCTCAAAGTAGCCATCTGTGTTGATGTCATAAGGAATATTTTATGCATCCCTTCTTTTTCGACAAAGGAAGTATTTAGTATGAATAAAATTGAGACATACTAGTCTTGTCAAACTGACTGCCTTAGTTTATGCAATTATGAGTTAAAAGGAGATAAAAACAACATAGAACTGCCTAATTTTCCCATAGCCTTAAAGAATTACAATCAGGATTTGCAAGATATTTTCTCCATGCTAGCATTTATTTTTGGTTTTAATCATGACCAGAGCATGCATGAGTTCTAGATGGGTCTATCCTTTAAGCTCAGGAAGCAAAAAGGAGTTTTCTGGTATGACTTCACAGATATAATTGTGAAAGAGATGATCAGAGAGTTACAGAACTATGATAAAGAATATTAATTCAGGTATTCTTGTTTTCTAGTTCATATGTTTTTGCACTAGAACATAGACTTTTTTAGTCAATTTATGCAATTAGTAGTTGTTCATGAGAAAAGATGTAAAAGGCTTGTGTCAACCTAGACCCAGATGTCCTCTCCACTACCCATAACTATTATACCTTTTTCAACCAATTTTTTACTCCTGTCCTAGAAGATTTGAGTAGAGGGAATGGGGAAAGCCCCAATAGGATTTCTGAGAAATAAGTTGGGTGGATGGTAAATAGCAAAACCTCATGCAACTGATTCTCAGGGGAAAATTTCACACTTATTAGAATGCATGGATTCTCTAAAGAGCCTTTCTAACTCCCAAATCACTTAACAAACAGGGTCCTTGTGGTAGAAATTTTTAGGCAGCTTTCAATTCTAGACAAAATACATGGTTTTAGGAGGCATAAAATTGATATTTGTGAATATTCGCTAGTTTTGGGGCCAGTCACTCTCGAAAAGCGAGGTGGAGAGAATTTGTTACCAATCAAATTGGCTCATCTAGGCCGAGTTTATATATGTGACAAATGGATCTATGACCGAGATGGTTGCCTTATAAATTTTAAGGTCAAAATGGCCCATATTCCCTAGTCGTATTGGGAGATTCGACAAAATATGACAATAGATGAACCCAATGTATATTTGGATCCCAACCTCACCACGAAATCTATGATAGAGTGACCTCCTTGGCTATCATTTTATGTGGTCACTACATGAATGGATCTTGCAAAGAAGATAGATTCATCACTTTGATACAAGCTGATAAGAAGGGGTTGGCCACAAGAAAAAGACAATTTTATAGAATTTTCATCAAGAAATTCAATATTTAGATGTTGAATTTCAAAGTAATCCTCTGGATGATAATTGATAATATTTGGAATGGAGAGCATAATGACATTGATGATGAAGAAGAGGAAGCATCTCAAGAATAGGAAAGGAAAGGGGAGAAGCCTGAAATTGAGAGTATCTCAAGGCCATTAACTGTCGAAGGGTATACAACAATCTGGTGGCCTCATACCCAAAATCCCAAGAAATGACCTCAACTAATGGAGCAACCCTAGAAGATCTCTAATGTCAGTAACCCACCACCCGAGAAGAGATAGAAGACAAATGACACCCAAAAGAAAGTTGCATAACAAGTGGCAATTTCGGCTCCAGCTTCATCCGCCTCCACAGCTCAAGTATGCTTTTCTCCCCCTCTTCTTTCTTCTCAGTCTCTTGTTAAACCGTTGATTGCCCCACCTCTTATTTCTCCAACTGGCACTAGTGCCCCAATCTCATTTTCAAACCCTTCAATGAGTTCTTGCTAGATTTCAACACCTGTCTCTATAATAGGCTTAATTTTTACCCCTTTGCAGGTGGTCCCATCATTCATTACCATGTTCATAGCCCCCTTCCGTCATAGTAACCATTGCTCTGACAGTGTTGAACCCTGCGTCTCAGACTGTGACAACCACTCAAACCCCATCATCCTTCACGTCTACTTTGAATATCTCACCGTCCCTTGTATTCGCAAGCCCCTTGCAAAATATTCCTTCATTTTCACATTCAGTACTCCACCTCTCAAGGAAAGAGCATTCTAAGTCTTCAATAGTCCCTATTCCTTTTGCCCTTCTAGCTCAACAACGTTTTGCTGGACAACACATTTAATTTCTCATTGATTTCAGAAATTAGGCAGATGCAACAAAAATGGCATGGGCCAAGTGGGCACAGAAGAGAAGGGAGAAGGATGTAGCCAAGCTTGTCGTGCCACACATGGAGACAATCTTCAATGAAACACATCAATCTATAATGTTCACCTCCAAGATTCCTAACGTGATAAAACCTTAAGGACAAATACAACTAGAGGATTACATGGTTCATGCAGTAGGGATCAACCTGAGTCAATCTCAGCCACAAGATAAGGTGGAGCTCATGGAAGAGACACAAAGGGAGGTGAACACAAACTTCTTGAATCTCAATCACCTCCTGGAGAAGAGGGAGGTTGAATTGAGGAATGCAAAGGACACAGTTGATCCCCTAAGGTCAAAAGAAAAGGCAAAAAATTTGGAGATTGTCTGGTTGTCTAAAGAAATACAAGAAAAGACTATTTCTCTTTCTTAATAGAGTCAATAATAGAGGGCTAAGCTCCAAGAAGAAATGAACAAACTAATGGCTTGGGTGCAAAGCATTCAACAAGAGAAAGAGGACCTATCTAAAAGGCTACAAGCAAATGATCAAGAACTTACACAAATGAAGACAAGCCTTTCGGATGAAACTTGCATCCAAATAGAACTACAAAATATGATTGTGAAAAAGAACTTGATCCAACAAGAGATGAAGAAGCTTTAAATCCAACTAGTTGAAGAAAAGCATGCTAAATAGTTGGTGGATAGCCAACTACATGATAATCTCAACGAACTCTCCCGCGTGAACCAAGTGTTGGTCCAAAACAATGAATGATTAAGTAGGCACTACACCCAAACTCAAAGACAAATTCTTTACTGAGTAGCTATCAGACACCATCACCTTAGTTCATTTATCTTGTCAACCTAAGGATGTACAACTTGAAATGGGACAGTATATTATGTGCACTAAGAGTTTTTAGGAGACATTCTCATCCTAAGCTTTACATATAAAATGTTGGTTAAACTTTTGCAAGGTAATAACTTCTTCCTACATTATGATACAAGAATATCCTATTGATTTTTACCAAAATTAAAGATTTCTAACTAAACAGAAACAAATACTTTGTTTTGTTATGGTTGCAAGAATAGTCACATAATTACAGTTGAGTGGTTGTAGGAGCAAATAGTGAAAAAATTTCTAAACAGAATTATAAATAACTTTGAGAAATGAAAGTATAGAAGGTAAATATGTAGAATCCTCACCAAGTGGGCCCCCTTGACTAAGTCCCCTGAACTAAAAACTACAAAGTTTGATTTTCGAGCCTTCCTAATTATAACAATGTCATATGTTGCTCAAAACAAAAGACTGCTTTTTATTCTCAGAATTATCTTAACAATATAACAAAAATGACATAATAATAATCAACCTTCTATTAAGAAGTCCAAGGAAGATTATATAGAAACTGACCCCTAACAATCTACCAAAACAACCTCTCAACTCCTAGTATATAGGAGGAGGCTTTTATTAAAACATAAAATCTAAGAAAGCTAAAAAGAACATGACTCTATTCTGATCTTGAACACATTGCATCTTTTTCTAGATGTGATCTAGCACTTATCACGATCATTAATAGGAAACAACAGTCTCTCATGACTGGTCTTCAAGGCTTCTCGAACACCTCGAACAACTGGTACCTGAGTTGTAACAACTTTGACCATTTCCATGTCTTACTGTCTAATCTTTTTCAAAATTGTGCCACATCTTCATTGATGGTATTTAAATCCTGCTTCAGCAATATATGACTCCTTCAACCCGACTGCATCACCAAGGTTAGCATAAAAAAATCTAACACATTCATGATTATACAATGCAACACATATATTACCATCCAAAGATAAGGTTATATCTATGGGTAAGTGCACCAAGATGGTGTGCAAAAAGGGGGGTATAAGTGGACACTATTTTCTGAAATCAGCTAAACCTAAACTTGAAGGAGAAACTTGAGAGTCATCCACTCAAAATATGAAGATACTCAAAGAACAAAGATTGTATTACTCTGAATCTAGTTTCCAAACTACTAATTTTTTTCAAAATTGGATAAGATTAAGTGGGTTAAATCCTTCGCGCACGAAAAAGTCCTTGATTTTTTCTGAAAAACATAACATAGTGTCTGGCATGCGCATCAAAAAAGTCATAGTTATATTTAGTATTTGATAAAAACTTTGGTAGAAAGATAGCTAAAAGTGAGAACTAGAAGTTGTGTATTTTTTTGTAATTTTTTGTTGAGTTTTTTTTTATGATTTTTCGAAATGGGCACATCCTTAAAATCAGGCACCTACTCGTGCGTGGAGACTTGCACCAAAATAATTGAAAATGCAAAAAAAATATTGTAAGTGTAAAGACTAAGGGGCACTACAATAATATATAAGTTTTTTCAAATTTGAATAAGTGGATCAAAAGTTATTAAAAAAATGGTACACATATGTCTCTAAGAACTATGGAGACACTCGTGAAAGAAATTCAAGATTAATATGTTAATGTTCTTCAAATTTATAAAAAAATTTATGGTTAGAAAGCTTAGAAGATGGGTGAAAATATGGTGGAAATTTTAGAAATACCCAGTTGATGGGTATAAACATGATGATGCCAAAGCCGAGAAACCAATTTGATAAAACAAAACACGTCAAAAGGGAGAGAAATAGAGGGAAATCAAACTTACAACCCTTAGCCTTGTAGTCCAAGCCTAAATGCACTAAATGTGTACGAGTTTTGTTTTACTAATTGCACATACGGGGTTTAGAGAGAACAAAGCCCGTACGGGCTATGTCAACATAAAGACATCCTAATACATGGAAATACATATGTATGTATATAATATGCGTATGTGTATGTATACATACATGTATGTAAAATATATGCATATATAATCTCTCAATATCTTAGTACATTGTACTCCTACCCTCTTTAAATTTCTCTCTCTCTCTCTCCCTCTCTCTCCCTTAGGACCCAACATAACCCCTAATGACAACATATAAGGTCCCTTAGCACACCATATGACCCCTTAAGACTATATGATGTTCTAAGGGGTCATATGATGTTCTAACACATGTGCAACCCAATTAGGACCCCACACGACCCCCAATGACACCATATGACCCCTTAGGACCATGTAAGGGGTCATATGGTGTTGTAAGGGGTCATATGGTGTTGTAACACATGCTTGGACCAATTAGGACCCCACGTGACCCCTAATGATATCATGTGACCCCTTAGCACACCACATGACCCCTTAGGAGCATATGTTGTCCTAAGGGGTTGTATGGTGTTGTTAGGGGTCATGTGGAGTCCTAATGATGCCAAACATGTGTTATACCCCTTCGGACTTTATGATGTCCTAAGGGGTTGTATGGTGTCCTAAGGGGTCATATGGTGTTCTAACACATGTGCAGACCTATTAGGACCCCACAAGACCCCTAACGACACCATATGACCCCTTAGCGTACCACATGACCCCTTAGGACCATATGATGTCCTAATGGGTCATATGGTGTCCTCGAGAGTCATATGGTGTTCTAACACATGTATGCCATGCAGGTCCCGGGGACAACTGAGAGGGGGGGGGGGTGAATCAGTTGTCTAATAAATTCAAACCAAAATCTTATTTACCAACTTATTGCTTAATACCAGTAAGACAGTTAATTGTGTCGGTAAACAATGTTAACAAGAAATGTTGTACCGGTAAGAATTAATGCATGAAACATAAGCACAAAGTCAACCACAACACATGACACAAATATTTGTACGTGGAAACCCTGTAAGGGGAAAACCCACGATGGGAAACATTACCCACAATCAGATGATACTACTGCAGATAGTAAGTGTACAAAGAGGGGTCTGCACATGCAGAAAGGCCAACGGCCTAGAGCTCACTGCTCAAACACAAATGGGAGTCACACTGACTACAGTTGAATGGTTAAATCCAATGAGAATGTATTGCACAAAATAGCATCTTCATATGTTGGATTCAATACCGGTGTAATGCTAATATTCTTTTCCAAAAACCTAACTTCACCTTCAAATGATGTCTTCGTGTATATCTCTGCTTGATCTCGCATGTACCCTTCCTTAAATCTTTTTCGCATTCCACACTTGATCTTACAAATAAGATCTTACATTTATACCATACCCTAAGACCAATTTTAGTAGGTCGGCTCTACAAGATATTACAATAAAACATTTTACAAATAATACAATATCCGATGCAATAACCGATTGAACATGTCGGCTTAATGCATTTACAACAATAATAAATCATCTCCATAGCATGCCATGCTGATCTAGAAAAGATAAACCTGTCGGTGTAACCCTAGATAACCTGGACCTATTTGTCGGTAAAAGCAAATATGCAAATAAGAATATACCAATGATATTACTTCAAGGAAAAGTGTCCACATGATGTCTTCAACATTACCAAGTGTCTTCCATGTCATTGCATGTACCGGTGAACATTATATCCTACCGGTTAACCATATACCAGTGATTGTTTGAGCATTTTACTGATTGCCGGTGAATGTTGCTGGATCTCCAAAGTAGGTGTGTTAGTAGGTGTTGACATCAATGACAAAACCATACCAAAATACCAACATGCCACCATTAGGACCCCGAAGACCTATAACGACACCATACAACTCCTTAGAACATGACATGACCCCTCAGGACCATATAATATCTTAAGGGGTCGTATGATGTCCTAAGGGGTCATATGATGTTCTAACACATATGCAGCGCCATTAGGACCCCACATGACCCCCAATGACACCTTATGACCCCTTAGGACCATGTATGATATCCTAAGGGGTCATATGGTGTTGTAACACATGCATGGTCCAATTAGGACCCCACGTGACCCCTAACGACATCATGTGACCCCTTAGCACACCACATGGTCCCCCTTAGGAGCATATGATATCCTAAGGGGTCATATGGTGTCCTAGTCAGTCATATGGTGTTGTAACACATGTATGGCACCATTAGGACTCCACATGACCCCTTAGCATATCACATGACCCCTTAGGACCATATGATGTCCTAAGGGGTTGTATGGTGTCCTAAGGGGTCATATGGTGTTCTAACACATGTGTAGAACCATCAAGACCCCACAAGACCCCTAAAGACACCATATGACCCCTTAGCATACCACATGACCCCTTAGTACCATATGATGTCTTAAGGGGTCGTATGGTGTCCTAAGGTGTCATATGGTGTTCTAACACACGTGTGGACCCATTAGGACCCCGAAGACCCATAACAACACCATACGACCCCTTAGCACATGACATGACCCCTTAGGACCATATGATATCTTAAGGGGTCGTATGATGTTCTAAAGGGTCATATGGTATTCTAGCACATGTGCAGACCCATTAGGAGACCCATTAGGATCCCACAAGACCCCTAATGATACCATATGACCCCTAACGATGCCATATGACCCCTTAGGACCATATGATGTCCTAAGAGTTTGTATGGTGTCTTAAGGGGTCATATGGTGTTCTAACACATGTGTGAACCCATTAGGACCTTGAAGACCCATAATGACACCATAGGACCCCTTAGGACCAAATTATATCTTCAAGGGTTGTATGATGTCATAAGGGGTCATATGATGTTCTAACACGTGTGGCCCCATTAGGACCCCATGTGACCCCCAATGATACCATATGACCCCTTAGGACCATGCATGATATCCTAAGGGATTATATGGTGTTGTAACACATGCATGGCCCAATTAGGACTCCACGTGACCCCTAATGGAATCATGTGACCCCTTAGCACATCGCATGACCCCTTAGGAGCATATGATGTGCTAAGGGGTCATATGGTGTTGTAACACGTATGTGGTACCATTAGGACTCCACATGACCCCTAACGACACCATATGACCCCTAAGCACACCATATGACCCCTTAGGACCATCTATGTTATCCTAAGGAGTAATATGGTGTCATAAGGGTTCATATTGTGTTGTAACACATGTGTGGCCCAATTAAGACCCCACAAGACCCCTAACAACACCATATGACCCTTTAACATACCACATGACCCCTTAGGACCATATGATGTCCTAAGGAGTCGTCTGGTGTCCTAAGGGGTCATATGGTGTTCTAATACATGTGTGGCCCCATTAGGACCTTGAAGACTCGTAATGACACCATATGACCCCTTAGCACACAACATGACCCCTTAGGACCATGTGATATCTTAAGCATTCGTATGATGTCCTAAGGGGTCATATGGTGCTCTAACACATCTACAGACCCATTAGGACCATGTATGATATCCTTCTCTCTCTCTCACCCTCTCTCTTTTTCTCTCCCTATCTCTATACTCTTTCTCTCTCCCTTCCTTTGCCATCCTCTCACTCTCCCTCTCTCTCTCTCTCTGTCTCCCTCCCTCTCCCCACTCTTTCACTCTATCTCCCTCTCCCTCACCCCCTTACCATCCTTGTCTCTCTCTCACCCTCTGTCTTTTTCTCTCCCTCCCTCCCCACTCTTTCTCTCTCCCTCCCCCCTTCTATCTCCCTTCATTATTCAAGTACATGATATTATTTTGATTATTTTCCTTTTTCACAATTTTTTTTTGTATGATTATATTTTATTTATTTTATATTATTTTAATTTATATTTTAATTATTTTATATTATTTTTATTTTAATTATTTAATATTATTTTTATTATTTTTATTTTTATTTTATTTTAAAAAACAGGGGGGCAGGGACCCCACAGCCCCACAATGTTGAGGGGCCCCCTTCTCAAATCCCTTGCAAGAGTGTTGTAACCACTGCACTCCCACAAGGGATTTGGGGAGGGGGACCCACAGTCCTGCAGGGTGCCTGCCACAACCCCACAAAGTTGAGGGCCACCCCGCAAGGCTGTGGGTCCCCCTCCCCAAATCCCTTGCAGGAGTGCAGTGATTACCGCACTCCCGCAAGCGATTTGGGGAGGGGGGCCCACAGCCCTACGGGGCTATGGTTTTTTAACATAAAAAACACGTACATTTTTTTCAACATAAAAAGCGCATACATGTTATGGGAATTATGAACATTGCCCTGTTGAGGTATTTTTAGGGACTAATTACACATATGGGTTAGCTAAACATAACCCATATGAATTTCTTGCACATATTTTTATTTGGTCAATGGCCGCAAAAGTAGTTTTTGAACTTGTTGAAGGCCCCACTGCAACTAATACTGCGATTTTGTGATAGTTTTATATGTCAAAGCAAGGGAATTTTTTTTTGCATTATTTCAAATGATTGAATTGTTGTTCTAATTAGTGCAAAATGATTATATTTAGGACAATCATTATTAACGATGGGAAAGAACAAGCGAGGAACAATCGAACAATGAGAGGTTGAAAAGGAAAGACAAAGGTAGCGTATGAAGAAATTGCGTGAACTAAGAACAATGGGACAAGAAGGTATGTCATCCACAACATCTCAATTAGATGTACCAAATGAACCTAATGCAATTGAAGAAGGAATCACAATCAATAATCAAACATACTGTAAAGATGCACCAACAACATTTGATTTACTAAATGAGCCTAATGCAATTGAAGAAGAGACCACAATGAATAATCAATCAAATGGTGTCGTTAGGGGATATATTGTGTCGTTGGGAGTCATATGGTGTCCTAAAGAGTTATATGGTTTCCTATGACCCCTTAGGACACCACATGACCCCTTTTAATATCCTAGTACATGAAATGACCCCTTAGGACACCACATGGTGGCGTTAGGGGTCAAATGGTGTCAGAAATGGTCATATGGTGTCTTATGACCACTTAGGACACCATATGACCCCTTTTAACATCCTAGTACATGACATGACCGCTTTGTGAAACCATATAACCCCTTATGACACCATATAGTGTCTTTAGGGGTTGTATGGTGTCCTAAGGGGTCATGTGGTGTTGTTAGGGGTCATATGGTGTTCTATGACCCATTAGGACACCATATGACCCATAACGACATAATATGACACCTTAGGACACCATATGGTGTTGTTAGGGGTCATATGGTGTCTTATGACTCCTTAAGACACCATATGACCCCTTTTAACATCCTTGTACACAACATGACCCCTTGTGACACCATATGACCCTTTAGGATACCATACGGTGTTGTTAGGGTTCATACAGTGTCCTATGACCCCTTAGGACACCATATGACCCCTTTTAACATCCTAATACATGACATGACCCCTTGTGACATCATATGATGCCTTAGAACACCATATGGTGTCATTACGGGTCATATGGTGTCATTAGGACTCATAAGATGTCCTAAGGCATCATATGGTGTCGCAAAGGGTCATATAGTGTCATTAGGAGTCATATGGTGTCCTAAGGGGCATATAGTGTCATATGACCCCTTAGGACACCATATGACCCCTTTTAACATCCTAGTACATGACATGACCCCTTATGACACCATATGACCCCTTAGGAAACCATATGGTGTCGTTAGGGGTCATATGGTGTCGTTAGGAGTCATATGGTGTCCTAAGGGGTCATATGGTGTCTTATGACCCCTTAAGACACCAGATGACACTTTTTCACATCCTAGTACACGACATGACCCTTTATGACACCATATGACCCCTTAGGACACCATATTTTGTCGTTAGGGGTCATTTGGTGTTGTTAGGGGTCATATGGTGTCCTATGACCACTTAGGACACCATACGACCCCTTTTAACATCCTAGTACACGACATGACCCCTTGTGACACCATATGACCCTTTAGGACACCATATATTATCATTAGGGGTTGTATGGTGTCTTAAGGGGTCATATTGGTGTCGTTAGGGGTCATATGGTATTCTATGATCCATTAGGACACCATATGACCCATAATGACAGAATATGACCCCTTAGGACACCATATGGTGTCGTTAGGGGTCATATGGTGTCCTATGAACCCTTTTAACATCCTTGTACATGACATGACCCCTTGTGACACCATATGACCCTTTAGGACACCATATCATGTCATTAGGGGTCATATGGTGTCCTATGACCCCTTAGGACACCATATGACCTCTTTTAATATCTTAATACATGACATGACCCCTATGACATAATATGACCCCTTTAGAACACCATATGGTGTTGTTAGGGGTCATATAGTATCGTTAGGAGTCATTTGGTGTCCTAAGGGGTCATATGGTGTCATCAAGGGTCATATGGTGTCGTTAGGAGTCATATGGTGTCCTATGACCCCTTTTAATATCCTAGCACACTATATGACCCCTTATGACACCATATGACCCCTTAGGACACCATATGGTGTCGTTAGGGGTCATATGGTGTCATTAGGAGTCATATGGTATCCTAAGGGGTCATATGGTGTCATATGACCCCTTAGGACACAAGATGGCCTCTTTTAACATCCCAGTACATGACATGACCCCTTATGACATGATATGACACCTTAAGACACCATATATTGTCGTTAGGAGTCATTTGGTGTTGTTAGGGGTCATATGGTGTCTTGTGACCCCTTAGGACACCATACGATCCCTTTTAACATCCTAGTACACGACATGACCCCTTATGACACCGTATAACCCCTTAAGACACCATATGGTGTCGTTAGGGGTCATATGGTATTGTTAGGAGTCATACGGTGTCCTAAGGGGTTATATGTTGTCCTATGACCCCTTAGGACACCGTATGACCTCTTTTAACATCCTAGTACACGACATGACCCCTTATGATACCATATGACCCCTTAGGACACCATATGGTGTCATTAGGGGTCATATGGTGGCGTTAGGGGTCACATGGTGTCTAAAAGGGTCATATGGTCTCCTATGACCCCTTAGGACACCATATGACTTCTTTTAACATCCTAATACACGACATGACCCCTTGTGACACCATATGACCCCTTAGGACACCATATGGTGTTGTTAAGGGTTGTATGGTGTCCTAAGGGGTCATATGGTGTTGTTAGGGATCATATGGTGTCGTAAGGGGTCATATGGTGTTATATGACCCCTTAGGACACCATAAGACCTCTAATGACACCATATGGTGTCCTACACCATATGGTGTCGTTAGGGGTCATATGGTGTCCTAAGGGGTCATAGGACATTATATGACCCCTTATGACACCATATGACCCCTTTTAACATCCTAGTACACGACATGACCCCTTTTGACTCCATATGACCCTTTAGAACACCATATGGTATCATTAGGGGTCATATGGTGTCCTATGACCCCTTAGGACACCATATGACCCCTTTTAACATCCTAGTACATGACTTGACCCCTTGTGACAACATATGACCCCTTAGGACACCATGTGGTGTCATTAGGGACACCATATGACCCCTTAGGACACCATATGAACCCTTTTAACATCCTAGTACACCATATGACCCCTTGTGACACCATTTGACCCCTTAGGATACCATATGGTGTCGTTAGGAGTCATACGGTATCCTATGACCCCTTAGGACACCATATGACCCCTTTTAACATCTTAGTACATGACATGACTCCTTGTGACACCATATGACCCCTTAGGATACCATGTGGTGTCGTTAGGGGTCATATGGTGTCATGTGACCTCTTAGAACATCGTATGGCCCCTTTTAACATCCTAGTACATGACATGACCCCTTGTGACACCATATGACACCTTAAGACACCATGTGGTGTTGTTAGGGGTCATATAGTGTCCTATGACCCCTTAGGACACCATATGACCCTTTTTAACATCCTAGTACATGACATGACCGTTTATGACACCATATGACCCCTTTTAAAATTCTAGTACACGACATGACCACTTATGACACAATATGACCCCTTAGGACAATATGATGTCCTAATGGGTCATATGGTGTCTGAAGGGTGACTATGGTGTCCTAAGGGGTCATATGGTGTTTTAACACATGTGTGGGACCTTAGGACCCCATATGACCCCTAATGACACCATATGACCCCTTAGGACATCATATGATCTCTTTTAACATCCTAGTACACGAAATGACCCCTTATGATACCATATGAGTCATATGGTGTCCTAAGGGGTCATATGGTGTCGTTAGAGGTCATATGGGGTCCTAAGGGGAGGGAGAGGTGATGACCTAGAGAGGTGAGGAAGAGAGAAGAGGAGATAGGGAAGAATAAAGAGAAAGAGAGAGCTAAGAAGAGAGGGAGAGGTGGGCAGGGAGTGATTGAGATGGAGAGAGGGAAGAGGTAGATAGGTGAGGAAGAGAGAAAAGAAAATAAGATACATAAATTCACAAAGAGATAAATAGGGGTAAGGAGGTGGAGAAAAAGAATAAGAGAGGAGAGAGAGATATAGAGGTGAGTGATCCAGAGCCTAAGTAGAGATAGGTGAGAGACCAACGGTGGAAAGACATAGAGGGAGAGAGAGGTGGGTAATGAGACAAAGAGGTAGTGATAGAGAGGTAAAGATTGAGGGAAGGAGAAAAATATGTATGGAGAGAGATTGGGAGGGGCAGGTAGTGATCAAGAGAACAAAGAGAAAGTAGAGAGAAACAATAGGAGGAGAAGAGAGATGGAGGGAGTGAAGGATAGATATGGAGATAAGGAGGGAATGTGTGTGTGTGTGTGTGTGTGTGTGTGTGTGTGTGTGTGTGTGTGTGTGTGTGTGTGTGTGAGAGAGAGAGAGAGAGAGAGAGAGAGAGAGAGAGAGAGAGAGAGAGAGAGAGAGAGAAGAAATAGGGAGAAGAGAGAGAGTAATAGGTCTAGAGTTTATGGGAGATAAAGAGGTGATGAGATAGATAAGCGAAGGAGAGAGTTCATAAAGGGAGATAGGTAAGATGTGATGGAGAGAGAGAGAGAGAGAGAGAGAGAGAGGTGAAGACTAAGGGATAGAACTACAGAGGGGATAGATAGAGATGAGAAATATAGAGGGTGAGAGAGAGGTTAAATACCTAGATGGGAGAGAGAGGGGAGAGTTAGATAGAGGGCATAGAGATAGGTGCCTAATGAGACATGGATAGAGAGGCATAGAGGTAGAGAGGAAATGAGAGAGAAACATAGAAATTTGAGTGAGGGAGGGAGAGAAAAAAGGAGGGAGAGGTGACAACCTAGACAATGGAGAGAGGGAATAGATAAAAGAAAAAAGAGATGAGTAAGAGGGGATGGATGGAGAGGTAGACATGGAGAGAGAGAGAGAGAGAGAGAGAGAGAGAGAGAGAGAGAGAGTTCATAAATGGATAGGGGTAAGGGGGAAGGGAGAGAAAGGTGGAGATAGAGGGAGAGAATTAGAGGGTGGACAATTAGATAGCTGAGAAACCTAGAGGAGGACAAAGACATGGGTAATAATATAGGGAGGGGGAGGTATTGAGTTGAATAGGGAGGTATGGAGAGACCTAGATATGGGGAGAGAGAGGATAGAAGGGATAGGTAGTAACCAAGAGAATGGAGAGGGAGGGGAAAGAAATAATAAGAGAATGACAAAGAAGAAGATAAAGGGAAGGAGTCAAGGATAGAAATGGGGTTAAGGAAGGAATGAAAGGTAGAGATAATTGAGAGAGATAAGAGAGGGAGAGAGATAGTTCTAGAGTTTGGGAAAGATAAAGAAAGTGAGATACAAAGCTAAACGATGATAATAGAAGCATGGTGATTACTGACATTTGACTATCTGAATTTTTTTATGATCCTCTAAAAACTAGAATATATATTATAACTCCTATAGAGTTGAAACCACTCTCAAACATCCTGACAATATATACATAAAATATATAACTTATACTTAAATGTTATATTTTATGTATATAGCCTGCTGAAAAAAGTAATGGAATGCTAATTGCATTGCATACGAGTCCATGTTGCTAGTCTAAATTTATGTAAGCAAAACACGTAAGTGTTTTTCTTACTAAACATAACGTGTATGTGTTTTTTATTATCAAAAACCCATACGCATTTTGCCTTGGATTGAGGCTTGGTGACCGAGCCTTAACGCAAACGGGTTATTTAAATTTAAAAATAGCACGTTCGTGTTAGTATTTCTTAAACGATTTTTTCAGAGGGTGTCCACTTTTTTGCACACCATCTTGGTGTACTTAACCCTATATTGCATTCATAAAACTTGTTATAGCATCACCGTAAAGGTCTCGAGATATAAATGACATGTTCATCATACAGACCCAAAAAGAACACTAATACATAGCATATACCCCTAAAAGTAGACATACAAAAGTCTTAAAGCATCATAAAATGTCTGTAATAAAAAGGTATAAAATAGGACTCATCACCAAGAACATACGGCATCCATGAGCTTGCAAGTATAGATGCAACAAGAGCTTAAGGACAAGCAAACACAATTTGATAGGGAGCTCCATGAAGCTTGAGTCTCTTTTGAAACAATTTGCTAAGGTAGAAAAGAAAATTGAGGAATTAATGATGGACATGTTGGCAAAAGAGGTGCAAATCAACTCGCTTCAAGAGTTGAGTTCCATTACCACTTCTTTGGTTAATTTCATTCTTGTTTTGCAACAACTTTATGTTTTGTACTGGGAAAGGATTAAGGTAGTTGTTGCTTCTCTCTAGCTGGCCTTGAACTTTGTTACAGATGCCCAAAAGTTGGAGGCAAAAGTTGAAGATGCCATTGAACAAACTTTGCAGGTCATTGCACCAAAGGTGTCTGAGTCCAAACCGCGGGTCGAAAAATTGTATACAATCGCATACCATATTCTAGTAGTAGCAGGTCTAGAGGATCACATATTGGCTACTCGGAAAGCTAATGAATTTATCAATTGCCATAGAGTGGCTCTAGATGTGAAAGAATGTTTAAATGCATTGATTGCTGCCACCACCCACATTAGGGAGCAATTCGAACAGTTCGTGCAAATGGGTCTGCCATCTCCTTTTCTCCCAGATGGCTCGGTAGTGACTGAAGACCAAATCATGCAATTCCTGGAGCATTGCCAGCAGGATGAGTTATTTTTTCAATGACAAAGACCAATTCCCAATGCCTCTGACATTGTGAATATCATTCACCCTTTGGCTCAACTAAAATTTCACCTTGAATCGGCTTTCAAAATGTTGAGAAACTTGTCTTTCTGAGAGATGATTGAGATGGATCAAGCCTATGAGCACCTGCAAGCATAGATGCGGCCTTTAGATGAATAATGGGTACCTCTACAATCTGCACTCTCCCAACTTTGAAGTCCTTTTCCCCAATTTTGTTTATTGGTCTATGAAGCCATTGTTTTGAGGTTCACTCTTCCGCAGGTGGAATGTCCAACTAAGTTGCCAAAAGCTATGGATTAAAATCCTTAGCTTCCCTTTTGGGCCCTTTAATTTCTTTTATTTTGGTGTCTCGACTTTTGAAGTCTTCCCTTTCGCTTTTGCCACTTGTCAGTCGGGTGAACTTTTGAGCATAACACCTTTGTTTTACCTCCACAAATCCCCACCAAGCTATCACGTGTCCCTTCCCATCGCCTTCACTTAGACCCTTTGCGTAAAGCAGATTTTTCACATAGAGCCCTCCACGTGTCATGACCATGGGGCTTACTTGAGAATGAAAAGTGAAAAAGGTTGAAAATCCTCATCGATTTGCCACGTGTCTGGCTTGTAGGTTTCTCAAAAGGAAAGGAGTGAAAAGTTATATGAATCCTAGCCTAGCTGCCACATGTACCTGTAGCCAAGCAATAAGCCATGCTTCAATAGGGTAGGATTTTGAAGATCAACATAGTTCGAGGATGAACCAGAGGTGGGATCTGATGATAGGTGTCCATTTTGGGTTGTGCAGGCTAATATAGAGAATCATTTTGTTGAAATGGTTGGGTTAGGAATGATGATGAAGAATGAAGGAGTGGTGCTCATGAAGAAAATGTGAAGGACAACTACATGACCAGGAATCTTTTTTGTATCCTCATTTTTTTCATTTTGGTAACTAGGAGGACTATAAAGGGGTTTGTTCTCAGAGACAAGTTTTATTTTCTAGTTTATGAAAGATAAATGATCAGACTATGCCAATTTATGGCCTTTGTGTTTGTTTGTAAATACATTTATGATTGAACTATGTTCTATGTTATTTGGAGTATAAATTAAGGATTTGCAACCTCTAGAAGCTTTTAAATATAACTTCTACTAGTCGAATCACTTTTGGGACTCTTTCAATTCAATAGTGGTAGGTTTAAGTCATATTATGCTTGAAATGAACCTATGAATTACATATGTTTTAGTTACTAACATTGTCAAGCCTTTAGATTATGCATATGATGTGTAGTTTTTTGTGCTTTTGAAGGTTCTAAATCATAAACCCTTGGCATATCACCTTAATTGGTTTAACTTCAGTATTTCCTCTCCCCTTTTCCCTTTTAGATGAAGAGTCGATTTCTAAAATCACGGAGGTCGTTCAGTGAAGCACAATAGGTTCCCCATTCATTGAATTTCCCATAAGGTTGTTGTTCTAAAAGAAATTTTAGGCATTAACACTCCCCTCTATAGAGCCTCCTTAGCGAGGAAGTATGCAAATATGACTATAAATGAAAATGGGAGTAAACAATGATTCATGTACATGCTCTCCACATGATTGCACACTTGTATGGAACACGTGCATTACTCTTCTGTTCCAAGTGGGTGTGCCTTTTAATTGTGTTCCTTCATTAATCTCCTCATTAATTGGACTTCACACCCACATACTTTCCTTATGTAATTGAAATATGCACAATCATTTCATTCCTGAAGAGAATTCTGTCAAATGGTTTTCATGTGCATCCTTTGTCTAAGACTCTTCAACAAATACAATTTCATGTATATCTTGCAATCAGTTTATTGTTGTGGACGATATCTTTTATCATAATTTTTTTGTAATTCCACATTGCATATATGTCTATATAAACACATTTATTCAAGGCATTTTGTCAAATAGTTCAAATGCCTCACTATGTTTCCATATTTTGCATAAATATTTACCGAGCATCTCCAACTATAATCTTTACCAAAACCTCTATCTTCAATAGTTCGGTGGCTGTCCATGGCCCTTTTCAAAGTGAAATATGCAAACCTTGCAATCATCGCACTTTATGAGGTTGCATTTCATTGAGGCAACATTGTTTCGGAACATAGAAAATATTGTTTCCTATTGTTAAAACATTTTAGATAATTCGATTCTTTGCAGATTTAGCACTCATTACATTTGATGTGATGACATATGGTTGGGGCATTCTATGAAACATTTATAGGTGTTGCTATGCTACCACGTCTTGTATGCATCTGCTAATTACATTTCATCACGGCATTCTGCCAATACTATTTGTATGCCTTGTTTGTTTTCGCACATTTTGTAGACATGTCTATTATGGTTGTCGTAACTAAAACACTGTTAGCCTAGCAGAAAATAACAATCTGGAATCTCTGTTAGCAGCAGATAGAAAAAAAGAATAGAAAGAATGGCAATCTAAATATAATTTGTATTCCAATAAAAAAACTGTACATTCATAATAAATAAACAAGCAGATATAAAGAGGAGGCAAAAACAGTTGTAAACTGTTATACAAAACTACCGGAACAGAAAAACCTAATAAATAAACTAATGAAAAATTAATCTAAATAAAACTAAACCCGTGAAGAGAACTAAACCCGTGAAGAGATATTAACATCCCCCCCTTAAACTGAAGGGGTTAAGCCGAGCATTTCTCTGAACTTCTCAAACTTTTCTCTGCCCAAAGCCTTGGTAAGAATATCTGCTGGTTGATCTGCAGTGGGGCAATATTTAAGGTATATGGTGCCATCTTTCACATAATGCCGAATCAAATGAAACTTTGTATTGATGTGCTTGGTGCGATCATGAAATACTGGATTTTTAGCCATTTTGATAGCAGATTGATTGTCAATGAAGAGTGGAGTTGATGAAATCTGTGGTGTCTGCAAGTCTTCAAGAATTCTTCGAAACCATAAGATTTCCTGAGTTGCTTCAAAGGCGGCCATATATTCAGCTTCAGAAGAAGAGGTAGATGGAATAGATTGCTTTTTAGATCTCCAAGAGATGACAGCAAATCCAAGATACATTAAATACCTAGATGTAGATTTTCCATCTGTAGAATCACCTGCATAATCGGAATCGGAATAGCCAACCAAAGAAAATTGGTTTGTCTTGGAGTATTTGAGCCCATAGTGCCAAGTACCTTGCAAATAGCGAAGAATGCGCTTGGCAGCTAACCAATGAGTTTCTCTAGGTTGTTGCATAAACCTTGAAAGAACTCCAACAGCAAAAGAAATATCCGGACGGGTAGTTGTAGCATAAATCAAACTACCAACAAGTTTCCTATAGATAGTTGCATCAACCAATGCTGAAGGGTCATCTGAAGAGAGCTTAAGATTTTGCTCCATAGGAGTACTAAGGGGTTTACAATTAGCCATGCCAAACTCATGCAAAAGTTCACCAATATATTTTTGTTGGGTGATAAAAATAAAATGAGGTGTTTGAGTTACCTCAATACCCAAATAGTAATGAAGATGGCCCAAATCAGTCATATCAAAACCTTGCTTCAGTTGTTCTTCACATTTTGAATATTATTCTCATCAGGACCAGTGATAAATAAATCATCCACATAAACAATAAGATAGACAATAATCTTATCAAGTTTTTTAACAAAAAGTGTGGCATCATCAAATTCAAAATGCTGGAAATTCAACTTTAAGAGATACTCGGTAAGTTTTTCATCCCAGGCTCGAGGAGCTTGTTTCAAACCATATAATGATTTGACAAGCTTGCATACCTGATGTTCTTTTCCATTGACTGCATACCCATCTGGTTGAGTCATATAAACTGATTCTTTGAGATCACCACTTAAGAATGTTGTTTTAACATCCATTTGGTGAATTTTCCACCCATATTGAGCTGCAAGGGCCAACAAAGCACGAATGGTGGTCCATTTTGCTGTAGGTGCAAAGGTTTCATCATAATCTATCCCCTCCTTTTGAGCATAACCTTTGGCAACAAGTCGGGCTTTGTGTTTGTCAAGTGTACCATCTACTTTATATTTATTCCTGAAAATCCACTTGCAGCCAATAGGTTTACAACCAAGTGGAGGATCAACCAACTGCCATGTGCCATTTTTCAAAAGAGCATCATACTCATCTTGCATAGCTTTCCTCCATACTGTAATATTTTTGGCTTCATTATAGGATGATGGTTCAGAGTCAATTATGAGATTGAGTTCACCAATGGCCTCCAAGTTATCTGCACTATTGGTTTGAGCTTGGAGCCTTGCTTTGTAAGAGCTTCTTGTACCTGTTTTACCTATTTCATCGGGTCTTAAATCTTTCAATGTTTGTTGGACTTGTTTTGCCCACTTATGAGAAGACTTTGGTTGCACAAAAAACGTGACCATTTCATTACTAGATGTTGTATTAGTGGTTAATAGTTCAGAGAGTTCAAGCTCATCATGATGGGCTTCTTCTTGGTCATTTATTGATGGAGCAACGTGAATTAGATCACTTGGAGATATAGATTCTATATGTGGAATCTCACAAGAGTTTTCTATCAAAGGAGACAAATTTGTAATTGTATCAAGCTGTTTGAATTTACATTCATCATTTTCAGCAATGTTGGAGGTTTCAACAAATACAACATCACATGTAATAAAGAAAGTTTTGTTGACTTCATCATACAACCGATATGCTTTGGAAGATTCTGAATAACCAAGAAAAATACACTTAATACTGTGATGTTGTAACTTACTTATTTTGTCCTTGGGAATTAAAGCATAGCAAGTGGAACCAAAAATGCGAAGATGTCGAACAGAAGGAGGATATCCAAACCACACTTCATATGGAATAGATTGGTGTAATGCAGATGATGGAGATCTATTACGAAGATAAACTGCAGTTCTTGTTGCTTCAGCCCAAAAATGTAATTTGATTCCTTTAAAATATAACATTGCACGAACCATATTCATGATAGTTCTATTCATTTGTTCAACAACGCCGTTTTGTTGAGGAGTACCTGGAATAGTAAGATGATGTTGGATCCCATTTTGACGTAGATAGTCCTCAAAAACTAGAGAAGTAAATTCTCCACCATTATCTGTTCGAAGAGTACCAATTTGAGATTGAGCTTGTTTTTCAATCATAACACGAAACCTTTTAAAAATTTCAAAAGCTTCTGATTTTTGCTGCAAGAAATAAATCCAAGTCATGCGACTGTAATCATCAATAAACAACATGAAATACTTAGATCCTCCCACAGAATTTACTGGTAAAGGCCCACATAAATTAGAATGAATAAGCTGCAATTTTCTTTGTGCTCTCCAAGTGGAGCGAGGAAAAGAATTTCTATGTTGCTTGGCAAGAATACATGCTTCACATTTTTCAATTGTTTTAGGCAAAATAGGTAAGCCATCAACACCATGCTTTTGCAAGATATGAACGTTATCATAACCAATATGCCCAAGTCTTGCATGCCATAAAAGAACAGGAGATAGACTACCTTCTTCAGTAAGATATGCAAAAATTTTAGAAAAAGAA
This sequence comes from Cryptomeria japonica, assembly GCF_030272615.1. NCBI lineage: Eukaryota > Viridiplantae > Streptophyta > Pinopsida > Cupressales > Cupressaceae > Cryptomeria > Cryptomeria japonica. The sequence goes on from NC_081412.1 coordinate 337,309,745, forward strand.
GTGCCATTTAGTTTTAATAATCTCCCATCCTCACATCCAGTGAATACAATTTGATTATTTGATTGTTTTCTAACAATAACTTGCCCATCTTTTAACAGAATAGAGTAGCCTTGTTGTCGAATCAGTACTAGTGATAACAAATTACGTTGCAATTGAGGAATAAACAATACATCATGAAGCACAAAGTCTGGAAGATTAGGCAACTTAAATCGAACAGTTCCTTTTCCAATAGGTTTGAGACTTGATTTATCAGCTAAATAAATTGGACCACATGCACTTTCATGAAATTCCTCAAAGTAATCACGTCGAAATGTCATATGTTGTGTGGCTACAGTATCTAAGATCCAAGAATCATACCATGAGGAATTAGATGCAAAGTCAAAAACAAAAAGCACATATTGATCACCATCACTATCACAAGCAAATTGCGCTGCTCCTGGAATTTTATCATCTGAATGTTTATCATCATTATAAACTTTTGTTTTATCTTTTTGTTTAAAAGTATTTTCTTTAAAACTTTCTATCTTATCCCATGACAACTTGCATTCATGTGCTTCATGACTTCCTTTTCTACCACATCTTTTACAATATAAATGTTGCCTATCATTTTTCCTCCATTGACCTCTACTTTTGCCTTTATCATTATAACCTCCTCTTGAAGAGCTCTTATTTAGAGGTTTTTCTTGGTGAGCAAAACAAACATTTTCATTAGTATTATCTATTTTCCTTCCAAAAGCTTTTTCACGTTCAGCCAACTTTTCAACCAATAAATCAAAAGTAATGGTTTTCAATTGGTTACTTGCTTGAAGGGACTCTAGATAAGTAGAATGTGTTGGAAGGAGTGCCTTAATAAAAGCAGTGAGATAAATATCAACTTTCCCACCAGCAGCATTAACATCTTGTTTTATGGCTCTAATTTCAGAAGCCAAACTCATAACATCACCATTTTTTAATTCAAGATTGAACAATTTTAATTGTAACTGAATAAATTCTAATTCTGAATGAGAATCAAATAAATTTTTTAAATTGTCAAGGGCTTCCCAAGCAAATTTGCATCCCTGTATATGACGATATACATCTCCATTAACTGAAGCTCTTATCAAAGCCAAGGCTTTTGAATTTTTATAATTCCAAATTTCTTTTTCTTTAACATCTGTTGGTTCTGTAGGTTGGGTATCTCCATCACATATTTTATACCATAAATCATTAAAAATTAATGTATTTTCCACTTTTCTATGCCATTCCAACCAAGTATCTTTTCCAGTTAATATTTCCCCAATCAATGAAACAATGGACTACATTGTAAATTGAAAATAAATGTATATAGAATTTGCAGAGTTTGCAAATTTATAGGATTGCTCAAAATCTTTTGCCAAACTTTACCAAATATAACAAGATATAAAATTCTTGTACAAATAAATAAATTGATTTCACCTGAAAAACCTAATAAATAAACTAATGAAAAATTAATCTAAATAAAACTAAACCTGTAAAGAAAACTAAACCCGTGAAAAAATATTAACAAACACTTGACAAAAAAAACTAAACCCGTGAAAAAATATTAACAAACACTTGACAAAAATCATGTATGCTTTAATGAATACTCATGCCCCATTCCAAAACCTCCATATTGGCATACGCAAGCAGGGGAATACTTGTGAAGGTTGTGAAATCTGTCTTTTCAGCTGCCAACTGCAGGGAGGACACTGTTGAAGGTTGTCGAATTCAGCTTTACAAACCGCCAATTGCATTAGCTTGAAAGTTTTTAAAGGATTTTCAACATATCTATTTTATGTATGTCGAGTAATCATTAGATTCCATGAGCTGACAATTAATCAAACAATTTGCATGTGTTCTCTGTGCATTGCATTTGTTGAAGGTTTCTAAGAACAATCCAACAAATCCGTTGTGTATATCTTGCAATTATCACATTCCATGCAATGACAGTTGCATCATATTATACTCTGATGGACGTTTTTGCCTTATTTCAAAACTCCACTCCCCATTGCATCCCATGTTTCCACATTGTCTGCCACGAAATTTAGTGTATGCTTCCATCTCTTCTAAAGCCCCCATTCGTTGTGATGTGTGCTCTGGCTTAGAAATGCTTATGTACTGCAAATCTTGAGATCATCTCACCACACTTAAATCTTCAATCATGTGCGGGGTAGCGACATCCTACCCGCTATTCGACTCACTTTCATCCTTTTTGTCCCACTAATTACTTTCCCTTTTGTACTTGGAGGCTTTTAAATTTGTAACTTCACATATTTTAATCATTAAAATGATTTAAACATTTCAATCTTATTATTCGTTGCTCCATGAAATTAAATCACTTTAAACTGAAATGACTTAGTATATAGGGGAAAGGATCCAGTAGTTGAGTGCGTTCCAATTCTTGTGATAGAAGTTGTTGATTTAATACCCCAATACTTGCTGATTTAATATCCAACCTTTGTATAACATTAGACCAATAGTTGTATGATAAGTATCAATAATTGAATGAAATATACCATTTGTTGTGAAAAGTAACCAATCATGTGATGCCACATCAGCTGCACAAGTATTGAAGCCCTTTTACACACCTATTGGTCTCACTTTTTTTGGGGTTGTTTTGGACAACTTGCCAAAAAACATGTTGATGTGGCATCATATTTGATGATGTGGCCCTGAAACCTTAGTTATAAGTAGGGGACTCGCCAAGTAAGCTGCTGTAAAAAAATCACAGTGATTTGAAATTTCCACGTAGGATTTTGAGAAGCGTGAAGTTAGGGTGCACAACTACTGGGTCTTTTCCCCTATATATTTTTTACCAACTTCCACACATGAAATCCTTGTAGAGTTTGAAGATCATAATTTAAATCATGTAAGATGATTTAAATAATGAGGACTAATGCTCAATCTTGACCATGTGATTTGACAGTTTCATAATGTGTGTCGTGTCCCCATATTGACCCATCTTTAAAAAAAACATTTTGAAACAACTTTCATCTCCAATTGGTCTGGCAATGACCCCAAATTCATCTGGAACCAAAAGGACAGAGTGGGTAATCCACAAAATTACTTTTAGACTAACCGAGTTCTACTCAAAACAACCTAGGTAGCCTCCAAAACCACCTTGAAAAAATGACCAAACATCCGCTTGAAGCTAAAGTAATAGACATGTATGCTCACTGATGATAGGAGAGTCAATTTGCCAAATGTTTTTACTTGATGTCATTAGAAACACAATTTCAACAATCAAAGTTGCTCACTTAGCCATTTTTGAAACTGCACCTGGTAAAAACCCTTCTGGAACTCACCAAATTGCCTCTTTGAAAAAATACTAGATCTCTTCCTAGGAAACTACCACTTGAAGAATTAGCTCATTTAGCTTCAACAAACACGTGTGCAAAAGGTCTCAGCATCAATCCATTTCCTTCACAAAATATTAAAGATCAAAGATGACCTCTTTGAAACCTTTTGGAAATGCAGTCAACAAATTTGTATAAATTCTACTTGGTTTTTCGCTTTGAACAAATATCAAACTGAAGCTTGAGGCTCTACAAACGTGCACAAGAGTATATGAATATAGGGATAATCGCGAGAGATAATCCATTTAACATGACGGTCACCTATTCCCAAAACATTAACTCTCAAAGTTGGTTGTCTGATAAATCAAGTGCAATGCAATCAACAGATCCTAATAAATTGCATTTGGTTTGGACTTGTAAAAATATCAAATAGAATGTTGGGGCCCTGAAAAATGGACATGGGAGCACATCAACATATTGGCAATTTTAGACGGATAATTTTTTTCATGACAATCATCCAATCCCAGAATTTTGACCTCCAAAGTTGACCATCATGGCAGATACATCAAGGTTTTTGACAATGAACATTCACTAAACACCAAAACTTGGTACTCTACAAATTTATCAAATATAACAATGGGGAGCTACAAATGGATATGAACACTCTCATTTGACTGGTGAACATAATCTCAAAGTAGTCTTACATCAGAATCACAAGATTTCAAGATATTCAACATCAAATTAGGCTAATTGAGAAAATTTACAAGTGCACTTCTAAGGGCTACAACTAACTTTTCACATCACGGGCACTTACAAATTTTCCAAAAATTTGGGGTGCTAACAGTGATAACTGGGGATATATGCCCCTTGCAGGCATAGCAAGAATACAGAAGTAGACCAAAACAATTGACATGAGAGAAAGATGAAGGACACAACCAGAACTTGGAACACCTTGAACTGTTGTGCATGGAAAAGATTTTCAAGTTTCAAGAATTGTCCATGATCTAGCAATTCTTGCATTGGTATTGTCTCAAAAATCAAACCACAATTGATGGCACAAGGCCACCAAAAAAGAAAGGCCTATGCTTGCCTCTATCAAACAATTGATTTTTATCTAATTGTACCATCCCCATTTAATCACATTATTCAAATATGCCTAATAAATCACATTGTTTCTCACATCCTTCCTCACAATACTAGTCATACTATCACTGCTCATAGCATGTTGTATTTTTTAATCAGGCATATATTGATAAATTTTACCATCATATGACATGAAGAAGTCACAACCAAAATTAGACCCACACTCCAATTGACACCTTACTTCATCACATTTAATATCATGCCACAAATGATAGCTCTCAAACTGAAAAGGAAAGAAGAAAGTATCATATTGGATTTGATATTTGCCACCATGGAGGCCAACATTATCAAATAATTTATCATCAAACCCAAATATGTCAACAAATGCATTTGATGACATGCACAAGTCATTACAATTAGATTTCAACATTGACTTACCATCACTTATCCTCTCCATACACAATTTAGATTTTATAAAGTTTCCAAAACCACATGAGCCTTGCTTACACAGTTGTGAACCTGAAACTCCATTATTAGAATCAACAATTTGTAGCTTTAACATGTTTGAATCATTTACATCACATGCATGCAAAAACAAATCCCTTTTCGGGTTAGTAACACAATGTGATTTACCACTTGAATGATGGCTCATTTCAATATGAGATATTTTGTTATCAACATCAACCCCTCCCATACAAGGATCAAAAGCATCAACATAATCAAATATGATAGAGTTAGAGGAAACCCCAAACCCTATGTCTTCAACTAGTAACAATGCTCATATGAAATTCATTTGCCCATCATATATATTAGAAATAAAATCAGATTCATGTGAATCATACAAAGCATGAGTTAAGAATTCATTGCATTCAAAATTAGAGTCCAATGATCCCAAAATACATCTTTTGGTATACTTCTGATATTTGTCTAATAATTATTCACTACTAAGTGAACTTACCTCCTTATTTACCTCATTGATGATGCATGCCTCTCTTTCATCATTTATATCAGGAAAGTGACAACACTCCTTATCATTAGAATCAGCAATAGTACTTTCAGATTCACAATCAACTTGTACTTCCCCATCATGATTGTCATTTGTATCTATAGGACAAAAAACCTAATCAACAACACCAATCATCCCAACATCGAATGGTTCATCATTTACATCTGAACATTCTACCATACCAACTTGTTCTAAGATAACTTGATTTAAAGATTCTCCAACTATTATAGGCTCTTCAACTAGTAATGATTTTGAAATTTGATTAGTGTTCTTATTATTCGGTACATCTTCAACAACATGATCATTAGCAAAAAAATATTTTGTGACATGACATTTACTACTCCATGATACTTTGTAATCTCGACATTGTATAACCAATCAAGAAATTGAGAGAAGCTTTTTGGTTTCAACTCTTCAAGAAGTAACTTCAAAGTTGAGTCATACAATTCAATAAACAAATTAATGCACTCGACCTCTTGAGGTCTGATACCTTCAGGCTTTCCTATATATGCATTCATGATCCTTTTGAACAAAAAACATGGCCTCTCTCCCTCTTGTTTCCTTATGCCAAAAAATGCATCCAAACAAGATATTCAACATTCTTATTTCACAATGCAATTGTGATTCATTTCTTGAATGTGTGCAAATGCCTATCATTATTCTCATTAGAATGATCTAAGAAAATTATTTCAAGTCCATTCCATGAAGCTACACAATGCATATGCAAGGTAGAAAACCAATACTTTGCATCATTCTCTAATGATCTCACAAAAAGTTTCATGATAACATCTTCTTCATAAATATGAGAGTCAGTCGTTAAATCAATGAACTCCTGTAGATGCCTACGTGTTGATTCTAATTTGCTTCCGTTAAACTTAGGCAAACAAATTTTAACACTCACAAGGATTTGATGAGGATAACCAAAAACATTTCTGAAATCAAGTGGCTTGTATATTTCAAGACACAATGGTCCCTTTTGAGAACATAACTGTTGTTGTTGTGACTCGTCCATAACATGTGTAGAGGGAAAATAAAAATCACAATACATACTTCCCCTGAAGAATTTGCAGTAGCCTTTAACCTTTATTTATAACTGGAGATGTTATAGTTCTGGGATATCCTTGCATTTCTTATCAGGTTCATTCGTCGTCTCTTTCAAAGAGGATAGAATTTTTATCTTCTTCTGGGTCTTCTCCTCTAGTAAACTCTTTTCTCCAATCCTTTACCTCTGCTGCAAGAAATCTTCTTCTAGGTCTACAAACTTCAAAATATCTAAGCCAATTTTCAAATTTATCAATTTCTTGACTCTCCCAAACGGATGTATGACTTGTCTCCCCAACAAAGTTGCCAATCTATTGGTTTCCAAATCAGCGATTGTCAAAACCTAAAAGTATGCCAAGTTTTATGATCAGATTTGACAAAGGATTTGGCCAATGAATGGAACGAACAAAGATGGTTACAATTTTCTACTCTTTAGACCCTAATATGCCTTGGAGTGTGTACCATTTAACATCATCTTCAAACTACTTTCAAGGTAAAAAAATGATGGCTTAAGCAGATTATACCTCATACAATTTTCAGAGGTTTATTTGATCACAACTTCATTTCGATTATCCCCTTTATTGTCTATTTTCCACTAGCATGAGGGTGAAAAATAAAAAGATGGAAAGAAACCAACAACTAGACCTACTCCTACAAGTGAAAATGAAAAGATATATTTTGACTTTAATGGCTTTGGAACAAAATAATGATTAGTGCCTTATTCAAGATAGAAAAGTCAACTCTCATAATGAATATACACTCATCTGATGACATATAACTCTAACTATTTAGCACTATATTTGTTTATGCCTTTCATAAACATGCAAGAATTTCAACCATAAAACCGTACTTTTTAATCCTAATTACTTCTCTAAACCACAACATTCTATTTAATAAATTTTTACCTCTTCTTGACAAGACCTGTTAAACAAAATACACAAGAGCATTAATGTGCAATGACAAATCAAATGTATCCTTGATACACTGATTCATATGATTAAAATAAGACAATTTAGGAGATGGTTAAACAATATTTTTTATTGAAATCATTAAACAATTGAGACCACCTTAAGAACAAATCATCGCAGCACATTCTCCTTTCTAAGTTTTAAAATATATACAACATTGTTTTTTGTCCCAAGCCTCTTTCTAACCCCTAAACACAATCTTGGTTTCTCTTTTATAACATAAGGGATCCTTTCAGATTGTTTACAATCAGTTACTAACCAAAAAACTATCCAACTTCCCACCCAAAAAACTAAAAGACAAAAAGTAACGAATCACTTTATTATGAAAAGTTTGAATAACAAATATTACTCTTCAAGCCTTATCCTTAAATTTATTACAATTTTTAGAAAATTTCTAGAGTCCATCCTCAATATTCAAGATTACATGTTTTTGAGTGATACATTGTTTGCCTTTGAAATTGTCTTCTTGTCTTCTGTATTTGACATAAGATCATCCACTTCCTTTCCCACACTTCTTGCCATGAATGTCAATAGGGCTTCCTCACAGAGCAAGTATGCAAATATAACTATAAATAAAAATGGGAGTAAAAATTGCTTCCTGCCCATGCCCTCCACATGACTGCACACTTGTAGTATTTACTTGTTTCATTTTCAAAATATGAAACACATACATTACTCGTTTGTCCCAAATGGGTGTGCCTTTTTATTTTGTTCCTTCATTAATCTCCTCATTATTTGGACCTGACACTCGCCCACTTTCCTTATGTAATTGAAATATGCATAGTCATTTCATTCCTGAAAAGAATTCTGTCAAATTGTTTTCATGTGCATCCTCAGTCTCGGAGTCTTCAACAAATAAAATTTTGTGTATATCCGGAAACAATTTATTATTGTGGATGATATCTGTTATCATGCATTTTTTTGTTATATAAACACATTTCTTCAGGGAATTTTGTCAAATGGTTCAAATGCCTCACTATGTTTCCATATTTTGCATAAATATTTACTAATAATATCCAACTGTAATCTTTACCAAAACCTCCATCTTCAATAGTTCGATGGCTATCCATAGCCCTTTTCAAATTGAAATTTGCAAACCTTGCAATCATCGCACTTTATGAGGTTGCATTTCATTGAGGCGACATCATTTCAGAGCACAGAGAACACGATTTCCTTATGTTATAATATTTTTGATAATTCCATTCTTTGCAAATTTAGAACTCATTACATTTGATGTGATGACATATCCTTGGACATCATGGCATTTTTCCAATACAGTTCGCATTCCTTCTTCGTTCTTCCAACATATCCATGTTTTGAAACCCTCATTTGTTGCGGGTGAAGGGTAGTGATGTGTGATTTGGCTTGGAAATATGATACTTTGGACAGATCCAGATCCATGTTTTGAAAATGTTGAGATGATTGCAATCCAAGAAACAACATCGCATCTCACCGCACTTAAAACTTCAATCATCATGCAGGGTAGCGAGATACATCCCGTTATCCTGTCACATAGCCCCACCAATTACTTTCCCGCTTTCAAATTTGTATCTTAACGTATGGCCAGCCTTAAAGAGCACACACTAAGCTCTAAGCTCTGACTTTCAAAGTGGTCAGAACATTTTTTTTGGGTCATCTTCGGCAGGGTTAGGCTTTGTACTCTTCTAACTCTTTATTGCTCTTCTTGCCTGCCTTAACCGTACTGCCTGGTGTGGGGCCCTCTCAACCGTCATCTTCACCTCCTTCGCCGTTCATGCCGCATAAATTTTGAATTTCAAAACTACTTCTCCGGCTCCATCAAATCTCCATATGTATGTTTCAAATCCACTAATTTTTTCCCACTTGTACCAAAACGGGAGCTTTGGAACATGTATGCACATCCATCGAAGCATAAGGGAAGGACATTTATTATTATTATTATAATATATAGCAATTAGAAATGCTCTGGTAAACATGCCTGCAAAATTATGAAGTCATTGCACCTTTATGTGGTCAGAACTTCCACACTCCGACACGGCCCGCCCTCTAACACCCATAACACCTCACGGGATTCCGCTGATTTTAAAGGATTCTTGTCTATTGCGTGCAAATTTTCAGTTGGATATAAAAATAATTTTCCATTTTTAAATTGTGATGGAGCTATTACAATTAAGTGGTCAAAACTTAAACTAAAATTATGTAATTATAAAAAATATGTTATTATTATATATCTTTTGTTTTCCTTTCATAATTTTCTTTTTATTAACACAAAATATACAAATCAATCACCCATATAGAAATTATTCAAAATAAATTAAATATAGTATTAAATTAAAACTATGAAACTATTAATTATATTAAAAAATAAAAATAATTGTCTTAGTAAATTTCCTTTTTTTCCCTTCATGAACCAGTCAATACGTGAAACCAATTGTTTTTGTTACATTAGTGTAAGACAAGTATTTAGACTATTTTATTATATTTACTCATTGATTTTTTGTTAGTAGTTATTTTTCAATTATATGATTTGCCTATTAATTGGGTACTAGTCCTATGCATCTTACTAGACTAGCTTAGGGAGTTCAATGCCTAAATGTTTGGGTTGTACCCACAGCAAAAAACTGTTCACCATCTTATTAGATTTCATAAGCCTAATATTATTTTCCTTCATAAAATAAAAGTTTTTGTGGAGGAGGTGCAAGTTCTTTCTTCTAGCCCTTTCGCAACATATTCAATGTCAATGTGTTTGAGCTCAAGGTTGTGTATTTGATTGGACATGTTCTATTTTATCATCTAATATTTATGCTCATATTGGTTTTCAAGAAAAGGTCTACTTTGTGTATTGTATTAAAGTTGTTCATTCTTTTTTCTTTGTACCTTTGGTTTTATTGAGAAAATTGATAGTAAAAACTTGAATAGAGAAGTAATAAATTATACAAAACAAATATTTTCATAGAAAACCTAGTACTATACCAAGAGAAAATTGTGAGCAAAGATCTCTCAATTTTATTATCTCAACCAAAACTTTGTTGCTACAAAAGTCTATCAATCAAAACAAAAAAATATGACTTGCATAGCTATACAACATCCTTACTAATGAATGTGAAAATAATTGACTTCACATATCAATATATTTTGGCTAAGAATTATAATGTCATTCTTTATCTTGAGAAGAAACTCAATGCTATGTGTATACATTATTAATATTCAATTATGATTTGTTATAAATAAATAAAATTAATCTTGCATATGTATCGTCAACCACATAAGTTGTTGTACACAAAATCCAATTATATTTTTTACACTTGGGGAATAAGATATGTGGTATTGAATCTACTTCAAAATAATTGGATATGTCTCCAATTATTTGATTGGTGACAATTGAATTGTGCCTAAGCTATAAATTTGATAGTGGCAGAGTTTAGATCATTTTTCCATTAATATTTATTTTTTCTTTAATAGAAAAAGGCCAAATTCAAGTTCCAATTAATGTGTCTTTATGATCAATGTTTCCATGATAAAATGGTAAGGTGGTGGAATATATGAAATCATTCCTTTTGAATCACTATTTATTCCCTTTAAAATGTTTCAATATATAAATTTTAAACGGAAAAAATAAAATAAATTTAGTTTTTGTAATGTTTTTCTGGTACAAGAGACAAGTGCAAGCAAAAATGAATTATCTCAAGCTATCTTATTGCTTTCAGATGGTACTTTGCATGAGAAGTATTTTTGCTTTCTCTTTTCTTTCCTTGTTTATTGCTAATATATTTCAAGGTTACATATACAGTGAGGTATTCTTTTTTAAAAGATAGGTGTGGGGTTTTGGTTGTGTGAGGGAAATCATGTGCAAACATAAATGATTGAAAGTTAAACTAAGCAATCTAAGCAAACACAATTACCTCAAACACCTCAAGATTGGGATGTTAGAAAGAAATTAACAAAGTATAATTGACATAAAACATATAATATGCAAACTTTATTTAGTTTCTTGATTTGATTATCCCATGGTCGAATGTGTGCTCATGATGTAGCTTGTGCTCGATATTGCTCCATGATGTATGATTATCCTAATTGGATTCAAGATGTGAGGATTGGATGAGGGGATATGGGGATGAAATTTGGCATTATGACAATGTGGATATCCTAATAATGGATGGAATTCTACATGATAACGATATGGTAGTGAGAAAGTGGATGATTTGCTAGAAAAAGAGGGGGATTAAATAGGAAAGGAAGAGTGAGGAATGGATTGGAAAATGCAACACTTCTCCTTAAGGAGGATAAGTGGAAATCCTAAGGGGGCATGTGAAATGAGATTCCACACTTGTCCTCAATAAGGGAAGACACGTCTATTTTGGGAGGAAGCAAGCCAAAATAGGCTTCAATTTCCTAATATTAAAGAAATTTGGGAATTATGTGTGTACACACATGTGAGGGGAGGTTAGGATAAGGTTAGTTTGGGAAGATAGGGTTGGCTAGAACCCAAAGGTTAGATTGGAGGTTAGGTTAGAAAGGGGTTAGTTAGGTGGTTAAAAGTTACGAGACATGTGACATATTTGAATTAATTAAATTCAAATGAGGAGGGAACTAATTAGTTCCCTCCTCATTTGATTAGTTCCCTCCTCATTTGAATTTAATTAATTAATTCAAGGATTAGAAGAAAAGGGGAATTAATTAGTTTGATTAATTAATTCAAGGATTGAAAAGGGGGAATTAATTAATTCAATAATAATGGGGCATGGCTTCATTTAATTAATTTAGCTAAAAGGGATACTTGATTATTCAACTAATACAAGTGACTTAAGAGATTTGATCTTATTAAATTAATCAATCAAATTTAAGTGTCTACATTGGTGTTCAACTCAATATAGATAGAACCACCAACAAATCATCAAGAATCAATCCTACACCACCAAACATCATTCCAAAGTAGCATACCAATGCACAAATGACCACAAACAAGGCTATCTAACAAAGACCAACAGTAATACTCCATAAATAAGGATGATATGTTTGATAAATATAAATCTCCAGTAGTTGTGTCTTAAAGATGATGAATTTTCCCTGTTATACTAAATCAATAAGGGCAATGAATGTAGTGACAATAAATTGATAAAGAAGAATAAAAAATAGAAATTGGGTCTCGATATGAAGAGTACAAATATGGAGATTATTCTCAAAATCATTGGAACATGCAAGATATGTGATATACTCAATCTCTTCTAAATTATCATCATCAAATTGTATGTAATCTATAACATTGAGAGGATTAAAATAATCTATAGTAGGATCCTCTATGAATCGAGAAATATGAGGATCTCCATGGATCTTCCAAATTCTTGTCCAAAATTTTCAAAGAAAGCCAATGACTAATTTAAAACACATATAGTATCATGATCAACATTAGAACAAATCAATCCTACAACATGGTCAATGATGTTACCCCATACTAATAAGTTCTTGGCGTGTTGTGTTCAAGAATGATCCTATAAAGATAAGACAAAAGATCAAGACACTTGAGATGTGTTAGGATGTCATTTCTAAGACATGTCTATCCAAATCCATGATTACAATAAAGGGATGAATAGAAAAATATATGGTACCTTCACAAATGATAAAATCAAAGACTAATATCCTCAATACATGTAAAGTAGATCAAATCAGGTCATCTTGGACAAACACAACATTTGCAGGTGTCAAGATGTTTAAGGAATTGATCAAAACATGAAATAATAGAAAACTAAATAAAAATACCTGGAGAAATTTTTGAAAAAATACCATGGCTATGTGTGAAGGTTTTTGAAAAAAATTTATATCTTTGCAAGAACCATAAAAATAAAAGATATTGTAATAGAAATTTATATGTAAAAAATGATGATATTAGATCAATATGTGATAAAATACTTCAGTTCTTATTGTATACTTTAATTTTTTCGGTGATATTTGATGGTGAAGACTAGATGTGGGGTTTGTATCCTCTCTTAACTCACCCTTGTTCTCCCTCTTTCAAGCCCTTTAAATATTATATTAACATAACATTTATTTTGGTTATATTTCCTTATCTATCATTATAATTCTAGTATGTATTAGTCTATGAGGCCATTAGCAATGCTCTAGGTTGACTCTTGGTTGTTGACATGTCTTCTAAGAACACACTTTATTTATATTTATCCTAGTTAAAGTTAATATATCAAAAGATTTATGAGGTAGGGTTGTTTATAACTTAATGAATAGTATAGAGATATAGTCCTCTAATTAAATAGAGACTTGATAATAAAAAGGTAATTTAACTTAGCTTTTAATAATGAACTCATAAGTTAGAATATGAGATTACCTTTTGAAAACTTGGTATTATGCTCCCTATTAAATTTTAAATTTTGTTATATAATTGTATTAAATATCAACCTTATTGTGTGTATTATTTGGGTGAACCTTTTAGCATTATTAGCACATCTCCCTAGATTGAAGTGTAATTTTAATTGTAGACATTAAGTTTCCATAGTCCATAATTGTATGGTGAATGTGAGTTTCTGGATTTGACTGTGTGTGCTTTTTTGTTATCAACGTTTTGAATCATACTCTATGATTCATCATTAGGATGAGCTAGAGAAGAGAACAAGTGTAATTTTAATATTAAATTTGAATCTAGGAAGCGAAGAGACAAGAAATGTGTATGAATCATGTAAGGGAAAAGGGGAATGATTTTTTTATTCATTGAGCAAATAGATAGCTTGTTGCCTTAATTGATTCAAAAAGCCTTTGTCGGAGTACGTGCCAAGGTTAGTGTCAAATTGAGATAAAAAGGAATGTATAAAAGAAGTCATAAATGTGATCTAACTCTAAAATGTTAATCAAAATTGTACATGTATTCAACACTTATATATTTTAAGTATTGAGCCTTTATGACTCCTTGGAATCTATTGATTTCAAATAAGCATGATCACTTTCATGACCCTTCTCCCATGTGAAAGCATGTTTCACTCTTGCTATCCTTTAACGCATTAAATGGTAACTAGTATTAGGTTCAATTAGAATAAGTATATTCTCTATGCCATATTACTCTATGTTCTCTATTATCCTCTTGCTAGTAATTGGAATATAGAATTTTTGTGCAAATATCTATGGTTGAATTATAATTCATATAATTATCAAACTTTGATTAGAATTCCTTATCTCTTATGAGTGTTTCTTCTATTATTATTAAAGAGAACCTTGATATGAAGAGATAAATGTAAAATATTTTAAGTGAATTAAATTTAAAAATGTAGAAATGTTAAGATATTTAATATGCTTCTTAAGGATTAATGAGTTATACAAGTTAACATCAATAAAGTATTTTGGTAGTTGTACACTAATGGTACTACTTGTCATACAAAACAAGGCTATTCAATTGGGAACATTCAATAATTCACCTTGAAAAGTAGGATTTTTATAATGTGACTAGAGAAATTTAAGTTGTATGAAAGTACAATTTGAAGTATTCAAAAGATAGTCAACTTGATAATGCTAAGAGAAAATAAAACCAAATTGGGACATGGAAAACAATCCTTCACTCTACATATCTTTTGGAAAAAAATGATGATAGTGATCAGTAGAATGAAATAATATGGTAAAACAAAGCAAGCTGGAAGGTTTTGTGCATTCAATGAATTGAATCTCAGGTGGAGGTTAATAGTTAAACCATGACTATAAAATAATTTAACAATAGCAAAAAAAAGATAAAATTATGAAAGGAGGTATAATGATAATAATCATTGTGAAGAAGTATTGTAGTGATGAGTATTAATTTATGTATGTCTTGTGCTTAATTGGTATGGGTGAATAACATAATAGACACTCTAATTGTTGTGACATGTGGAAAGTCAATGATGATATATTCATATGTCACGATATTTAAATTACTAGGGGAAGAGCACCAGTAGCCGTCATAGCTAACTTCGCGCACCCATAGATCTTAAACGGTAAATCGGATTTTGATTTTTTTTTAGTTGTCTTCGTATGCGACTTAATTGCTTATAGCTATTGATCCGGCTTTTGAGTAGTAACGATGCACGTTGTGGAATAAGTTATGCGCACAAAGGTCAAGAAGTAAACATTTCAAAGTGTCGCCTAATACCTAACTAAAGATGTTCCAGTAAATGTCAACTCAAAATCGCAAGTACTTGTTGACAAATGTCCCAATAGTGGTGCACAAATGTTCCAATTTTGGTACACAAATGGGACAAATGTTCTAATAGTTGTGCACAAATGGGCCAATTAATTACAAAAAATGATCGGCTATTGATACAAAACAAATTTATTAATGGTGTTTTCACTATGATGACTATTGGGGGGTCAACATGACAATAAGGTAATGGTTATTGGAACTATGTTATTTATTGGTGCTCTTCCCCTAGTAAATATAATGTTTGTGTCCCAAATATATGATATTGGGTATCCAACTTGGAATAAGGATGAGGTAGACAATATAGACAATCCATCAAAATGTACCCTTTGTGATCATCATGTGAATAAACACATAGTTATGAATGTGGTATTAAATTTTAATGTATTTGTCTATCCTTGGTGAAAGGACTGTGTGAATCAATCTATAATATGTACATACTATATTTGTATGCAAGTAGATATTGCTAGTCATGTTATATTTATGTCTGAGTTTTATACCCTCTAGTATCAACCCTCACATTTGGAAGAAGATTCACAAATGTAATTAGGGATCGAGGGCTAGAGGTAATCCATCCAAGTGTTATGAATTTTCCATGGATGTTTGTTCTTGTGCTAGCTAGTGAACTCCCATATAAAAAAGTATGACTATCTATTGATGTTGTCCCTGCCCTACTCATCCATAAGTAGAACCATGATTGTTGGTTCATAGCACAAAACCACTCCTTGTTACTAGTATCCCATGGTTGAAGATGGACCCTTAGATGCCATGGTATTTGGACTCATTTCTATTGTTGGTTGTCAAGACTTAGTACCTTAAATTATGAGTACAAGAGACCTTCCAAAATGGTGGGCATTTGAAATCAACATGAACTACCAATATATAAATATAGTTAAGCAATTTTGCAATAGATTTGAAATCAACATGAACTACCAATATATAAATATAGTTAAGCAATTTTGCAATAGATTTGAAATCAACATGGACTACTTAAAATTTGTCCACGTAAAATCCTAGCTTACACTTTTGCACAACCCAACATCATATTCATGTTGCACCTAATTTTCTTCACAGCAATAAAAATAGTGGTTTGATCCTTTAAAGAAAAATATATGGGTACAAAAATAATTTAAAAAAACAAATTAGATGAGGTACATGTCAAACAAGTAAAAATAGAAAAAAAATAGAAGCAACCATCTTGAAGGGCGTAGCAATGCCAGAAAAGTTCAACCTTAATGTAATCCTTGTTTTTCTTGCCTTGTCTTTGAAGACAAACATCCCTACTCACACCCTTCAACAAATACCAAAAAAAAATGCATAGCATTAAAAAAAAAAGAGAAAACTTCCATAAATTTGTTTAGCCAAATTCAAATTTCTTTGATGTCCTTTGTTCAAAACTATATCAACCCGACCCTGCAAATTTCATCCTATTTAGTTAACTTCATCCTTTATGAAATCATCTACCCTTTATGGTTCAGACTCCCTCCACAATCCATCTTGTCATGCAGAAAACCTCTAGAGGCCTAATAAATATGAAGTTGTGACTATTTGTTGGCCCTATTTCCTTTCTCATGCTGCTTATTCAAGGGGAAACAAAAGAAAAATTAATGTAGAATCACACTTAGTGATGGTTGATCAGCTCAAATGGACTTCCATGAAAACCTGATAGGGGATGAAAAATTCTGATAATAGAAACAAATCTAATCTAGGAGACCCAAGGTTCACAACGAGACTCCCAAATGACATTGAAAATATTACTAGACACACCACTGAATATGGGTGCCTTCATGCATGCGTATTTGCCGCTATGTTTCCTATTGAGCATTGGACAAGAGGCTTCGTTCAACTTTTATGCCTCTGCTTCAATATTTTGGATACATGTTTACTAGAGCATTTCTAACTATCCTTCCTTTAAGCTTCGATGGATGTTCATACTTGTTCCAAAGCTCCAATTTGGCACTGGCTGGGAGTAGCTTGGAAAATGTAAATGATTGGATCTGAAGCCTTACATACAGAGATCTGACTGAGCGGGAGAATCAAATTTTGAAAATTCAAAATTTACGCGGCAATGCAGATGGGAGTAATGGCGAAGGAGAATTACGGGTGAGAGGGCCCCACACTAGGCATTCAATACGGATAATGCAGGGAACGAGTAGCGAAGAGTGAAGAGTACGAATCCTACCCCTGACAAAGATGACAAAACGAAAAACGGAAACGAGAATTAAAATGTTTTGACTGGCTTGAAAGTCAGAGTTTAGTGTGTGCTCTTTAAGCCAGCCCTTAATGTATTAATCATTAAAATGATTTAAACATTTAATTTGCCTCATGAAATTAAATCACTTTAAATTGAATTGACTTTGTATATATTTTTTGTTAACACCTTAGACACATGATTTCCTTGCAAAGTTTGAAGACCATAATTTAAATCACTTAAGATGATTTAAATAATGATGTTTAATGCTCAATCTTGACCATCTGATTTGATAGTTTCATGATGTATGTCGGGTTCCCATGTGGTCCCGACCTAAAAAAAAATCGTTTTGAAACAAATTTCATCTCGAATTGGAACCAAAATGATAAAGTGAGTAATCAATAAAATTGCTTTCAGACTCTTCTGAGTTATTCTCAAAACAACCCAAGTAGCCTCCAAAACCACAAAAAAAACTGACTAGACATCTGCTTGAAACTACGAGAATGGACATGCATGCTCACTAATGATAGTGTTGGTAAAATAGGTGTTGTACACCTTGCATAATAATGTTTATAATTGTAATATTTATTTATTATGTGAGTTTCCCATGGACATGCAATGTAATATTTATTTATTTGATGTTGCACATAGACATGTAACATGTAGAGATTCTTTGGGAATATTCTTGGGACCACTTGATGAGTTGTATTGTAACATTGAAATATATTATATTGTATTTATTTTATATTGGGGAAATCAAGTTAATAAAGTACCCAATATTAGATGTGAGGTCAATGGGGTAGTTAGCCCATGGTAATTGCATATGGTTTTGGAGCACATGATTTTGATGTAATACCACTTGGTGGTTTTGTGGGAGCTTGTGTTTATAAAAGCAATCAAAAGAGTAGTTGTTTGGGTTAGAGCCAGTTAGCCAAGTTTAGCATTTGTGGAGGTTGGAAGCATGGCATGGGATGTGTGGTTGCAGGTTTTCCACATGGAGTGCTTGTTGATGGCTAGGGTTTCAAAGGCTTTCACAGTTGTATTGCAATGTTGCATTGTTGAATAATACATGGTGACAGAGCTTTTGGACGCTGGTTTTTTCCTCATGAGGGTTTCCCAGGGTATATCTTGTGTCATCTTTGATAGATATGTTGTTTATTCTTTGCATGTGGATTTTATGCGATTATTGTGTTGAAATCTCAATTGGGTTATGTGGAAATTGTCATAAAGTTGGTTGCAAGTTTCCTTACAGATAGTAGATTCTAATTTCCAAATGGTTTTGCTTGGCATCATCAAAATAACACAATATTAGTAATAAAAGTTGCTCACTTAGCCATTTCTAAAACTGCACCTGACAAAAACCCTTCTAGAACTCACCAAATGGGCTCTTTGAAGATATACGAGATCTCTTCTCGAGAAGATGCCACTTGGCGAATTAGTTCATTTAGATTCAAAAAAAATGTGTGCAAAAGGACGACATCAATCCATTTCCATCACAAAATTTTAAATGTCGAAGATGACCTGTTTGAAACCTTCTAGAAATGCAATCAACGAATCTATATAAATTCCACTTGGTTTTGCGTTCGAAAAAATATCAAACTGAAGCTTGAGGCTCTGCAAACATGCACAAGAGTATATGAATATTGGGAGAATCATGAGAGCCGATCCATTTGACATGACAATCACTAGTTCGCAAAACCTTAACTCTCAAAGTTGGCTCTCTTATAATTCAAGTGCAATGCAGTCAACAAATCCTAATAAATTGCATTTGATTTGGACTTGGTAAAAAGATCAAACAAAATGTTGGGGCCCTAAAAATGGACATGGAAGCACATCAACATCATGGAAATTAGGGACAACAATTGGTTTTTCATGGCAATCATCCAATCTCAAAATTTTGACCTCCAAATTTGACCATCATGGCATATACATCAAGGTGTTGACAACAAACATTCACATAACACAAAACTTGGTACTCTAAAAACTTATCACAATTGATTGTGGGGGGTTGCAAATGGACATGAACACTCACATATGACTGATGAATATAATCCCAAACTAGTCTTACATGATAGTCATGGGATTTTAAGATATTCAACATCAAACTAGGTTCCTTGAGAAAATTTACAAGTGAACTTCTAAGGGTTGCAACTAACTTTTCACATCATGAGTACTTACAAATTTCGCAAAAAATTGGGGTGCTAACAATTTCAACACTTCCCTTTCCAATGCTCAACAAGAACTAGACTTAATATGAGCTAGCAACACACCTAGACCTAGAATACCTAGAAGAATTGTTATAACTATTCCTCTTGAGGTGTTTGTTAGGAAACATCCACACATTCCAACCACAACTCCATGCCTCAACATACTTGTCCACCATCAAACACTCATTTCTCATCAAGAGGAGGGCCCTTTGGATTCTCCTTGACTCATTAGTGTTTTCCATGTGAATAGAAGTGATTTTACATCATGCTAGCTACATGAGTGTGATTCTTGTGTTGATCCAAATTCAATTCATACACATTCATGGTGAGTTGATTTAGGCCAACAAAAATACATGGTTGTTATAGGATTCACATGTATTTGGGGCAAAATAAAATTGAAGGTTAGAGGAAGTTGGGTTGATTCCTCTAACCTTCACCTATACCCGTATACACATTTCTATACATTCATCACACCTTATCCATTTATACATATATCCCCATATAGAGCACTTTTATTAGACAAGGACACTAGACACATTTTCATTATTTGATGTTATGTTCTTGAATTGAAAGGATTCATTTGCACTCATTTCACATTCTCTCTCATTCTAAAAGCATTTCAAGAGTGACTAAAGACAAAACACTTGAATTTGGTGCACAAAATGAATATGCATATTCATTATAGGGTATTGATTGTTGTCTACCAAACACTTACAAACTTTCATAAGAGTTGACCTAGGAGAACATGACCCCTTGCAACACACTGATAATCATGTAAAAGTATTTCCAAATACTATCAACCTTTAAAGCATGAAATGGGGCAAAGTAGACAAGGACAAATCTATTGAATTAGAGAGCAAAAGCATGAAGCCACGAGATCATATTCATGTAACAAAAGGATGAACTTGTAGACATGGAATAGACCCTTATCGTATGGATTTCAATTCCACAAGCAACACAAATCTCAAACAACAATTAAAAAAAGATATCAAAAAGATATTATTTATCAATCCTATATTGATTAAATCCAAAATCTACATCAAAATTGTACATCATTAGCCACCAAGCTTAATACCCTCATCCTCTTTACATTTAATTTTCTCAATTAATATTAACTATACAATTACTCAGATTTATTACTTTACTCATTAATCTAAAATTTGATACTATATACATAAAGAGATTATTTTCCTCTTACAATTTGAATGATTTTGTTACTTATTGCCTAGATAATTTGTTTTAATGGTGTCTCGCACGCACATATATATAAATAAAAAATAAAGTAGAGAAGCGTTTGGTACGGTGCCCACATGATTTGACTTGGAATTGAGAATTGAATGGTAGGAAAGCGTGATTGGTAGTTGAGTCATCTGCATCTCCCTCTCCGTTTATTCTCACTCAACTGAAGCCCCGCCCATTAAACGAAATGCTTCTGCTAACCTCACCTCAAACTGTCTTGTATTGGTATTGTGATGCAGATGCAGATGCAGACACAGACACAGACACAATGGACGATCAATCAATACAATACACTGATCAGCTCTCATCTACTATTCGGTGAGTCTATTATTAAACTTGCATCTTAAGCGAATGTGAAATTGAATTATAGGTCTTCAAATCCATGCCGCATTAGTATATTGGTTAAATTTGGATCTGTAAAAACACTTTTCATTCTTGTTGTATATTTTGGGGGAAAAATCAATTCACCAATCGTGAGGGAAAATTTTCCTATGCAAATGAGCTGCTAAAATAACTGAAATTAAATCACAATCCTAATTTTTAGAGATTTACACAGATTTGGAATTTATTTGTCAGATTAAGATTTGACATTAAAATTAAATCACAATTCTAATTTTCATAGTTTGATTTTTCATTTGATATATATTTGTCAGATTAAACATTCTCACATTGCACATTTTGATCTTATGTTCATTCTTTTTTTTTCTTTTTTTTTATACACTATAATAGTTGTCTTTAATTATTTTATTTATAATTTTTTCCTATCTTTTGATGTTTGATTATTAGGATATTATGGAGATATTATTGTTTTTAATGGTAGTATCTTCTAGACATCACTACACTTACAATAGTGGCGTATACATATCATCATGTCCACTGGTATTTTGGACATGATTGTGCACAATAGCATCCAATCAAATTTTTAATTTTGATACTTTCTTTTATACTTTGCACATCCATTCTTATGCCCAAATTGTAAAAAATGATTGTTTATTATTATTAAAAAAAAACAATTATTAAAAATGATAAAAAAAATATAAAATAAGGCAAATATAATAGAACAAAATACAACAATGTATAGGCATTTATTGTTACTTGCAAGGAGTCCATAATTGCTCATATTAACACATACCCACTTAGTACTCACTTGACACATTTCCTAATGCAATACAATATTCATCTCTTTCAAAACTAGTAAGAACCCCCACTACAAAGATAATTATATACAATTATTATCATTTTTCCCTATCAATAGGAAGCTAGCCATAAGAAGTTACATTGTACCTCAAATATGAGATAGGAGGCTACATGAACTTTATGTCCTATGTATATTGTTGTCTAAAATATTGTTCTACAACTAGTTGCAAACCATATAGAACCTACAGAGACCCCCTCCCCCTTTAACCCTACTCTCTATTTACAAATTTGAAATGACAAAGCAAATCCACTATTATTCTTTACGAGGTCTAAATTCTTGCAGTATTCAAATGGTTAGTTCTCACCACATAGTGAAGCTATTAAAAAAGGACCTGAAATTATTGCACAATATCACTCTAGTGAAGCTCAACTTTATGCACATATTTCTCATCCTTCCAACTTGCAAGGGCTATTAGATCAATATCACCAAATGTTTGAGGAATTCATAGATTGATCTCCCACATGATGATGACTTTGTTATTCCTCTCATTTAAAAAAATCGCTAAAGAGATATATGAAGTAAGTTTTATTCGACCTAATGCCAAGAATTATTCATTCCCTATGATTATGGTTCCAAATAAATATGGTGGATGGTGGATTTGCCTTAATTTATGAAAAAATAAACTTAGGCAGGGGTCCCATGGAGGGGGCTTAAGCTCTATACACGTGAAAATGGGGTGGGGCTAGAAATTGCTTCATGAGCTTACAAATATTTTATGCCACTTGTCAATCCTAATTTTAGAAGGAAAACTAAATTTATTTACAACCAGCTTGCTTAAATTTAAGAGTTTAAACTCAAGATAGGACTGCGAACATCTTTAAATTTAAGAGCTTAAATTTTTAAACTGAAATACAATGCAAAATTCATGAGACTGCCAACATATATTCTAAAAAATTTCAGCAGTTCCAGCTCTATTTTTTAGAAATCTCCCTCCATGAATCTTACTATAAGAACAAATTCCCTACTCTGATCTTGATGATTTGTTTTAATGAGCTCTGTAGAACCAACATTTTAACAAAATTGGATCTCCTTTCTAAATGTCACCAATGTTGTGTCAAGGACAGATATTCCAAAAACGGCCATGTAACTCATGAAAGTCATTATAAATTCTTCATAATATCCTTTAGCTCAAGTAATGCTCCTTTTGTTATGTAACAATGGCACTGCTCCTGTCCGTTTTGGCACTCTTGTTGAACCATTGGTGCCCCTTGTTGGATCGTGTGTTTGGATGCTTGAATTGATGGGGGTGCCTCGTCCGTGCTTGTCCCTGGCGCTGGGGTCTGCCTTGTTGGCTCCATATCTCCTGTTTTGCTGTTTGTGTTAGTCTTGTTGGCCATCCCCCTTCAGTGTTTGGCTCTTTTGTAGGGTCTTGTGCTCAGGTGGTGTGCCTGCTGGGTTGGTTTCTATAGCTGGCCTTACCCCCTCGACGTCTCTGGTTTTTGCGTCTTTTGCGCCTGTTATTGGGGGCGTCGTTTCTTCTGGGTTTGGGATTGTGGGAGCTTCTGTTCCTGTGGCTACTGACAGGGTTGCTCAAAGTTTTACCCAAGTTGTTCGAGGAAATCTTGTCCAAACCTTTCTCTTGTGGTCAATAGTGAAGATGTGGTGGAAAATTAAGATTTCCATCTTTGTAGGGCTTCGGTGTGAAGATTTTCTGGTCTTTGATCTTTTTGGATTTTTACAATTGGGCTTGAGGTTTTTAGTGCTCTCTCGGAGTTGGTAAGATTGAATTTTACCGCTATGCTAAAGGCTTCTTTATTGCTTCTTGTTGTTTTTTGAAGGACAGAAACTTAATCTTGGACGGTTTTGGGCTTGGGGAAGCACACTCTCTCTCACGCCTTGGCTTAAAAACTTCAACCCCCTTTTTGAACCACTCAATGTGTATCCGGTATTGGTTCAACTTTCGGATCTTCCCCTCCAAATTTGAGAGATATCTTGTTATGAAGCTATCGGAAACTTTATTGGTCAGTTCAAGAAGGTCTCATGTTTTGGTGGAGATTGAGCTCTCGAGGCCTCTATATGGAGACGTGGTCTTAATTTTGGAGATAGGTTTTGGGCTCAACCATTGGATTATAAGGGCATCCCTTTCCAATGTGATTGTTGCTTCACTACTAGCCACTTGGATTTGGATTGTTATTTGGGGTGTCAGAAGGGTCGTGCTACTTGGTAGAAGAAAGCTAATGGTGATCACTTGACTATTGAGGATCTTGTCTCTTTGAAGGATGACTCCTCTCAAGGCTCTAATGAGTGTTTAGCTTTTAGAGTGGCCTTGTCGTGTTTTGATGACCCTATTGTGTTTCCTCCTTCTACATGCTCTCTTCTTATCTCTCCATTGGCTTTTGCTCCGGTCTAGTCTTCTTTTGTGGATGTTGGATGCCTTTCTCTTTGTAATCTCATTGTTACTCTTTCATATGTTGTTTGTCCTCTCGTGGGGAGGGGAGAGGGGGCAGGGGACTTCTTTCTTTTCCCTTCTTAGTGGGTTTTTGGGTGTGATAATATCACTTGGATTGTAGTTTGTAAATGGATAAAAGGTCATGTTGCCTCTTATGTCTCTCTTTCTCATGTCGTGAAAGAGTAGTATTTAATTAAGGGTCAAGACCCTTGTTTATGAAAAGCTTAAGTTTGTTTGGCTCTAATCAAAAGATTAGTTTATCTGGTTTGGTTTTCTTTATCTCACCACTCATGAGACTCGTCCTTCTTACCTCAATTGCTATTTTGCAACATGTTTGGGCCCTTCGTGATATATCTATTTAAAATCAATGCTCCTTCTACCTTTCAAAGATTGGCCAATATGAGTTGCAAAAATCCTGCCTCCATAAATTCATCTTGGTCTTCTCTAATGATATTCAAACTTACAATAAAATTTAAGCTTATCATTTAGCCTATGGAAATATCTCTTAAGATCTTGAAAGATCATTTCCCTTTTCTCTAAATAAAATGAGTACTCCTTCAAAGTATAATAAGTAGATTATATAATCCAATTTCTTTTGTAAGAGGGAGTGCAATTCAATCTAAAAAAGAATGAGGTGATAGAGGAGTACCCTAAACCCAAATCCATCTTAGGCTTGATTGCATACTACCACAAGTTTATTTCTATCCATGGTAAAATTGTGATGTCTTTGAGGACACTACTCAAAAGTAATTCCTTTGCATGGACTCCGAAAGTTGATATAACATTCCTTCCCTTTGGCAATGTTTGATTTTCACAAACTATTTTCCTAGAATGTGATTTTGGGGACAAGTATGGGTGTTATTTTGATGTGAGGATTTGTCTGTCACCAACAAGCAATTGACTATACAAAATCTCACTAAATCTACATATAAAAAAAGATGACATATATTCTCCATCATGTTCAATTATGGCATCCTTCCCTCTCGGGCTAAAAATTCTAGATAAAAATTGGTCATCATAGCTTAAAATATTTTTGCAACAAAGGGTGTAAAGTGGATAATTAAAATGCTCAGTTTTTCTTATGAGATTATTTACAAGAAAGGAAAAGAATTGTGTCTAATGTACTTTCATACAAGTACAAAGAAGACAATTCTTTCTTGTTTTTCTCTCCATGCCAATATCCACATAGATGGAAGAGATTCATCGAGAATGAGAAAATGGTTCTAAAAATCAAGAATTTTCCATCAGTTAGAGAACGACCCTTGGTCAATGTCAAGTATTTTATGGTAGGGAAAAGTACCAAAATATCATGAAGGTGTTTACTTATGTTCCAACTCCCACCTCAAGTCTCACTTTCTCAAAGATTTTAATGGTTGGTATAGAATTCTCTACATCATGCAATATTTGGCTATGAAAATAGCCACTCTAGATCCAGGAACTTAAATTAAAACACAAGAGAGACCCAACATTAGAGAATATTTTTGTTATATGAAAGAATACAAATTCACAATATGTGAGTGTGAATTATGATTGGTTTTGATTGCAATGAGAATCCCTTGGTTATATAGGCCAAGGTGAGAGACATAGGAGAGCATAAGATTATGACATGTGTCTTAATATTATGATTTGAGACATAAAGTAAAAAATGTCTCAAGTAAACGAGGGGGAATGAGAAAAGTTGAAACAATGCAATGATGCAAAGATAGATCCTAGCTATGAGACCGTGTTAGGTACCCATGTACAAATGAATCTCTCACAAATAAAGAAATGAGAAAATTCCATCGGAAAAAAAACTCTCCAAAAGAGATAATACACAAAAATAATCTCTCCAAAAGACCACACTAGGTACTCATTTACAAATGAACTCCTAGTATTATATAGATATCACAATTTTTTTTAAAAGGAAATAGATTTTACAATCAAAATGAAGTAGTTACACACTATCGAAAAATCATAAAAAATATCACTATATGTGAGCTATGTGAAAATCCAAAAACAGAAGCAACATAGATTTATGATAAATATTTATGAACATATACATATATACTTTTGGATGGAGGAGAACAAACCCATTGAAGATAAGGTGGAAAAAAAATTACTATAGAAAGTAAAATTTTATCTTCATTGGCAAAATACTTGGGCACTCATGCAATCATATGGTAGGTTGAATACACAAAATGGGTTGGACCATGTTCCATAAAAAAATTCAGAGTCTTCTAAAAATGGGACCTAACGAAAATGTAAGGCTGAAAACATCCTTATTCAACTATTCTAGAATCTTTCTTTCTTTTTCTTTTTTGGTAAGAATCATTTTTTTTTATTTTTTTTTCTGAAAAATACACTAATTCCAAGGAGATGGGACTTTAGGTTTAGAATTTGATTTCATATTTTTTACATCTAATAGTAGATTTGAGCAAAAATAAAAGGTAGTATGAGTACTCTAAACATGGTGTTGGCATTAAACATGTTGTATGCACATTCTGGAATGGGTTTTTTAAATACTGAAAACTTGATATCTCACAGTTTTTATTTGATGCATAGCATTTTTTTCCTAAATGAGCCTCTTTTTTCATAGTCATACAAATAACTTTGCCACAATTTATACCAAATATCTTTACCTCAATTTAAACTTTAGGTTTTATATTACAAATGTATATAGAAAGCACAATGTCTCCCAAAAAATTCAACCTTCTTCTATACTAGTTGGAGTTTCTCTATGTACTACAATATGATGTCTTCTACAGTAGGTGTGATAATTATAGCTAACTTCAATTGTCAATCAAATATTTGAGTAAATGCAAAAACCAAAACTATAAAAAAATTATTCTTTTAGGATTTTAAGTGAACCATCCAGCTCTGTGTATGGACCAGTACCACATTAAAGTTTTGTAAGGAAACATTTAACTTCTCATTAAATGTTTTAAGGAATATTTCTCAAAGTTTTGTAAGGAAACATTTAACTTCTCATTAAATGTTTTAAGGAATATTTCTCAATGAAATTTCTACTACTTCTGTAATGACACCCCTTATTCTGGTCTAATTCTTCGACTTTACATTCAATGAAATTTTGTCGAACAATTTGCATGCATGCTCTATAACCCAAGTATGTCCACCCTTATATAATTTTGAGTTTGTTTGCACGGTTTGAATGATAGTTTGAATGTGCTTAATTTTGCAATGCTCATGAATTACCAAATGAAAAAAAACTTGCAACAAAGACTGAAAAAAAGAATTCTATAGTTTGGAACAACTGCCAAAATACAATGGTTTTTTTCGAATGAAAATTCTAGATTTTTCCCACAGCCAATATATTCAGATTTAATACAATATTTTGACAACCCAGTTCAGAAAATCAAATCTATTATATAGACCAATGGTACCCAGATAATCTGGACGTTACAAATTAGTACTCACAAGTATGTCCAACGCTGAAAGCTCCTCCAAATGGTGGCAAGCAGTTCGATCTCAGTAATCAAATTATGAAACAGGTGCAGCAACGTATTGTTTCAGTCATGAATGTCTCACTTTGATGCATGATTCTCCTCCAAAGATACCCGTTGTGATATGCAGTGCGTTCGACCTCAATATAATGAATGATACCTTCATATGGTGCTGCCAACATTAGACATTGGACAACGATTACAACCCAGTCACGAGGAGTAGCTAACATGCATTGTTTGGCCCTCTAAAATCCCGTCGTCTCCATCCCAAACTCCACCGCCCAGACTAGTGATGAATTTTGCTCATTAGCATGGCTCCAACAGCAAGGCACGACTCAAATGATACTATAGTACGGGCCAGCAAGCATGAATATTGGGTAAACTCAAAATGCATCTTTCCAAATCGCCTTCTTCAGACTCCAGATAATGTACTAACAATAATCTCCAAGTCTGGACCACAAACTTAAACTCAAAGGTGTTGCCTATATGGAAACAATCTGAACTTCCTAGACTATATCTTTCAATAGCGTAGGAAGTGTTGCTCATGAAGGATTTCGTCCTCAAAAGTCGAGAAATCTCCATTACTCTAGAACTCAAATTCCAAGAATATACAATTATCAAGATGTCTCTAATAGCTTAACAAGCTCACATTTATAACTTAGTTTGGGCACAATTACCAATGCACCACAAAAGTGGGATTAAACATGTGTAATAAAATAACATTAACTCCTTACGTCTCCCATTTAAAGGGAACTTTTAATGTTTTTCTCATTAAATTTGCAATTTGATGACAAATAATGGTCACCGTAAATACTAGCATTATAAAATGCATCAAATATTTCCAGCCACTGAGCCACTACTGACTTACTATAAATAGTATCTGGAAACCCTATCAAAACACCTTTGATTGGCCTAAAACTGAAATTGCCTAGGCCAATTCCTTCACTGGTCCCTGAAAAGTCCTAGTTAGCCCTCGAGACCAAGGCAAAACAAGCTAACAACACATCATCTGATAACTGGCTAAAATGGGGACGTTACAACTTCTTGTTTACAAATATGGATGATGCAAACAATTGATTATAAAGTGACTAAGCCTTTAGCTCCTACAAGCATTAATGAAACTGATTCTTAGCTCCTTTTGAAAACTAATGAGATTAATGTTGAGCTAATTAACACCAATAATACAAATACTAAATAATACAAATACTTAGCTCCTTTCAATCATTAACATTAGATAGCAAATGTCCATACTAGAACCTAACAATGGAATACCAAGAGCCACAACTTAAATATTCACATTAAATATTACATTCACATTAGAATAGAAGAATAGGGGTCATAACTCAGAATTTTTTATTAGTCGTCCCTTTGGAGATTTGAACTTGAATCTCTATAATGAGAGCCCAACATTCTAACGAATTGAACTCAACCCCCTAGACTTCTCCCCAAATTTTGTTCTAGATGATCTCATCTATAGATTATTAAAAGAGAGACACTGAGAACTTTCTTCCACTAACGAGTAATTAAAATCAACGCATGGGTTGAGATCCTCCTCAAGCTCCTTAAAATAGTATACTTCCATACATTAATAAGTTAAAAACGAAATTTGTTTTCCTCTTTTCATGAAGCTTAAGCACTATTCTAATTCCTAGACTACACAATCACAAACTTCATTGATTTCTTCGATAAAATATCCAGAAAACTCATACATCTTATAGTTCCTTAATAGGATTGGTAGAATGATTTAAAAAAGGTAAATATCAAGGGCACTATGCACGTGAAGATGGATCCATAAATGCAAATCTAATTGAAAATACATAGTGTATCTATTTGATTGATACATGGAAATGTAAGAGTAGAAATAAACGATGAAGTAAACGATGTGTACGTTGTGTATGTTCAGATTTTTCCCTTAGGGTGAAGAAATGTCTACTTATCTTATGAAATAGTATATTATTGTAGAAATAAATGATGATTCCTCTCAACCTCCCTTCACAACCACACCAAACATAATATTCATTAGATCCTATACCAAAAATGCCAAAGGGATTATTTATCCAACAAAGATAAGATGATGTTTTCAAACGACATTCTAAAGCAAGTTCTTGGCACCATTCCCAACCGTGTTCTTGTCATTTAAACTCTTAACCCCCTGTTGCCAATCGGATCGCTTCATTAGCTAGTGCCTAAAGAAACAATATAGGTTAATGTTTAAGAACCCCCTAATGGTCTCTTTTTGGCCATGGTCGTTTCACTCAGAAGCATCTTTCTGCAGCATGTATATCACTATGTATACTTAACACCTCTCGGTCATAGGAAAGGAAAGGAATGGATCTTTTATAGTCCACGATGCCAAAAATCCCTATATGGGTTACAGATTGGTTAGAGCAATATGGGACTACCTCATACTCCTTGCAGGAGGTACCTAACTGCACTACAAACAAGGCGTACATACCTTATCCCCTTGCGGGATTTGAACTTGTGACCTCTTTTTCAAGAACACAAGTTCTCCACCACTAGGCCAACTTAGGCGTACCTAATAAAGAGCAGTAGTGAAAGCAACCACCTGACACATTTCTTTGCTAAGAAAATTTTGTATATCTCATACTTCCTTTAGAGTCCAGGCTTTCAAAAAGACAACCGAAAATTCATGAGAAAACTTCATTCGCAAATACAAGTTTTCAAAATGTCGTTACCCCGATGCTTACAATAACTACAGTAAAATAGGAACATAGAACACAATAGGTGCATAGTCGCATCATTGTAAATCTTTAAAAGAAACAAAGAATTCCATGCCAGAAATCATTAGTAAACATAACTAAAAATATTGACTCTATTGACTTCAGACCTGCATTGTAACCACCAAATTCTGTTGCATTTTAGTGTGCTTAACTGTACATATATGCATTCACTGTGACATTAAACAACGGGTTATTGGCAATGAAGTTCTACTGCTCATTTGATTTTTTAAGTTCAGATAGAATTTGTTTTGAAGCCCGTGATCTTCAATCACGGGTAATCATCAAAATGAAATAGACTTTTGCATTATGCTTGTGCTACGATTACAAATAGCGTCCTTAAGAAAATGTTCTGCCTAGAAGAAACTCTTACACCCTTTTTAATTTTAAGCAGCCATACGATTTCTTCCTCCATATGCATCTAGAAGTTAAAACATGTGTTTGGAAGCTATCAATAATTAAGATTTATTATGAAACTGCTACGACGAAAGGTCATCCTTACAAAGAGATTAGAAAAATACAACAAAAAGTGGCAGTAATAACAAATACAAAAAAATGAGCCACTATATAAACGACCAGTAGATTCCTAAAGGTTAAAATGGTCTCTGAAGAAAACATAACGTAAAATGAAAACACAATTTCTGAGAAAGAGATTATACATCAAACTAAAAAAAAACTGAAAATATATGAAAAATTACCAGATGATATGACATCATAATAGGTCGATATAATAAGAAACTAGTACAGAAATAAATAGCGAAAGCAAGAGTTCATGTTTTCAATTTATTGAATGCATTAAAAAGTTCCATAGGCAATGTTTTGTTATTGTGTTGCTAAACGTTGGTCCAAACTAATGCATAACCAAAAAAAAATACTAAAACCACAGAAAAATTGTACCTGAAACCTGGTAATGTAAAGGTCCAAATGGAAAAATAAGAATGATGAAAGTGAAATTTTGTGTGCCCCGCAATTAGGAGCTTTGACAGACGAGGTTTGTTACTGTAGCTTCCAACATGGCTCCAATCTTTGCAATAAAAAGAACTAGTTGAAAGTGACTGCAGATTTGTACTAACTCAACTTACAAAATCTCCTTTATACCTTGTGTTGATCGATAAAATTGTTTCTATGAAAACAACCTTATGGGAAACTCAATGATGATGGACCTGCACGTGTTCACTGAGTGACCTCCGGGATTTTAGAAGCCGTCTCTTCGTTCATTTGGGGGGAGAAAAGGGAAAGAAGGAAACATTTAAAGCAAATCTACTCTAAAGCGATACGCTGCAATTGATTTTAATGCAATAAGGGGCACAAAGAACTTCACATACATGTTATTCCAAGCCCCATTCAACAATCTATATGCCCAGTAATCAAGATATGACCAAAATTTATTTTAGCATAAAGCAATACACACCACACATCCACCAGATAACAAGTGCAAAAACATAATTTAATCGGCAGAGTATTAGGCATATATTTCTAAAGTTATGTCAGAATCTCAAAGATGCACAGAAAACTACTAAAGCATACTGAAAAACAGTAATCATAGAGGCTGTAGGCACAGTTTGATTATCCCCTCTTCAGAAATACAATCACAACTTAAAGGCTCGATTCCTCTAGAGTCTCAGTCTATATCTCCCAAAAAAATTAGTTTTGAACCCTTTTTACAATGCGCCCTCGGGCTTATATAGAAAAAACCCCTTTTATCCAAAACGACAGTTGAAACTGAAAAGACCCCTGCATATCTGTCGTGTGTCCACCGTCATCATGGAGGTTGTTGCAGCTGTCGTGAGCTTGATCTTTGCATCACTATTTTCCTCCCATATGTGTGGCATGGTTGCCACCTAGAAATTCCCTTTTTTCTGTTGCAACTGCTTGATCACACGGGCTTCTCATTTTGTTTGCGCTCGCGCTTTCCGGTTTCGCCACGCGGTGCCTCTTGCTGCCTTCCACCTTTGAAAGGAACAAAGGCGTGCTTTTGAAATCTCCCCAGGCTCAAAACATCTTTGGGCCCATGCTTTGTCGGTCCACGTGGCACGCGGGGCAGAGCTCTTGGAGCCATCTTTTCCCTTCGTCGTTGAACACCCAGCGGTGCTGACACGTGGCACTCTCGCGTGCCTTCGGGAGAGTGCGAAGTCGCGGGCATGCGAGAAACTACGCCATGCTGACATGTGGCGTGCTCATACCTACTTCGTGCGAACGACAAAAAATGGTCTTGACTTGGCGGGATCATAACTTTCCGCTCGGCACTCGAAATCTCAAACAGTTTACACCGTTGGAAAGGTCTTCAAAAGATCTAGTTTCACTCCCTTAACACTATGCCTTCGGCTATCGAGTTAAGGGACTAGGACAATTCAGACCCCGAATTTCGCTCTGAAGGCCTTCGAAAATGCAAATTACTGAAACACAAGAAAATATTGAAAATTGGATTTTTCGGTTTTTCTCACCTCTACACAGCTCCAGACCTCTTTTGGACTGATTTTGACATGTCTCGACCAAAGCCTCCAAGCATAATTCCCGGAAGATGTAGATTTTATCCACACCTTGCAATATCTACTTCACACCAGATAACAATTTGATTTTGATGTTCTCATAAAACAAATTAAAATATTGGAAAATATGCCTAACACACAAAAGACCTTCATTTGCATGGTCTTAACATGGTTTCATGATGTCATAACCTAAGAAGGTCCGCGTCTATTTGAAAGTTGCTACACTAACAAATCCAAACACTACAATTCTAACGCAGATATCTTGGCACTAAGAGTGGAATGTAGTGAATTCTAATAGCAAAAGAAAATTATACAATCTAGGAAAGAACTACAAAAGTTTCCATGCACAGAATCGAACAATCAAACATGTTAAGAGTTCACAACAATACTGTGATCAAGTCAATGAATTGAATTTTCCTTGTGAACATAGAGCATGTTAAGGGAAAGATATCTAACTACTAATTATAATCATTATTGAGATTAAGTCTAACCAAAGAATTATGGTAACGAGCTAATTATAAAAGTGTCAGAAGAATTCACAATACAAGCTACAAAATCCGACATCCTCCTTTATAATACAGATTGTAAGCTTCAAACTAGAGAAATCAAACTTCAAGAAAGAATTACCATTGTCCAATTTTATAAAATACACAAGCATTTTTACTGCTGGCGTGATACAAGTATACATTGATATGGATAAATATGCATTTCCAGCTCAAAACTGATAAATAATGGAACTGGAGAAAATTTCACAGTTGTACCCAGAGTCCATTGTCACTCTCTGCCTTGGAGCTTTTTTGGCAACGTGAACTGTCTGCTTATAATGATTGGTGATGTTGCTTTGAAACCCTACACCATTCTAACAAGTGGGGATGCTCTTTTCCATGCTAACGAATGGGATGATATTGAGCTGCACCGCGCTTTGGAGGTAATTTCCGTAGTATAAAAAGAACAAGTGAAGATGGAATAATTTCCACTAGCTGTTAAACCACATAAAGTATAGTTGACTTGTAAGAGAATGAAGCTCACCACCAAAGATAAATGGCCAGAATGCAAAATTTATGGAGCTCACCAAGTAATATATGAAGTTTAAAATTGGATGATCCAAAACGTCAAGGTTTGCACCTTTGTCAAATGTACAGAGAAACATCTGTTGTGCTAGTCAAAAGACATTAGAACTTTTGACTCAACAAATATAAAATCCATGTAGACTTTAGGAAAACTAGAAAGATGTCTTTTCTTTTAGACCTAGAACATACTTGTGAATTCTCACTATGAAAATCAGACCAGATTTCATTATTCAATACGGTAAAAAATTTCAATATGGAATGCTTCAAAATTATCACATACCATGAAAATAACTGAAAGAAATAGCTTACCATGATGCACCTTATCAGAAAACACATGAAGCATATGGTAGTGACATACCCCACCTGTCATTAATGTCAAAAACCTTACTAAATTCACATGAGATTAAATCCTTTCTAATGTACAAGAAATGAATATTTCTCATAAAGTACAAGCATGTGACCATTTATTTTAAAAGTAAAAGCATGTAAATATTTCTCTGAAAGTACAAGCGTTCCATGAAGTGCTGCACCCAAATGATCTTCTATCCACAGCTGTACCTCTTGAAGCTTCTTCCTACGCCCTTTTGATTCAATTGGAAAGCGACGAAGCATGAGAAAGAGTCTGTCAGCAGTCACCAGTATGAGACCAAATATTCTAGCAGCTAAATTTAAAAATCCCTACAATTAACAAATTTGTATTATGTTTACCTGCCGCCATAAAGCAAAAAACCCAATGCTGCAAAGAAGGAAACACCTGGAAATACCAAAGACCAAGTTACAAAAAATGAACTGAAAAAAAGAAGTCAATAAAATTCCTTTGCAAGCATATCCATATCTCTACTTGACAATATACCAAATTGCATTGGAAGCTTTGAAAGTTTAGTTCACATTTCCCAAAAGAAACAACTCATACCTGCAAAAAATATTTGCGATAAAATCTCAACAAATACAGACTGACTGCACCACAAGTAAATCCATATGCATACCTGTAGAGTAAATAAAGAAAGATTATTTCTTATTTTCCAAGACACTTGTACTTCCAAGCATGTAAAAAAAAACCTAAAAAGAATCAATTTCGGATCCTTCAAAGTTGAATTCCAAATAACATTATTCACTTCTTTGATCAGATTAGAATTAAAAGATGATTAGATATATCATATATTCCATTCTCAATTTTGTTCCATTCAACTTGGAGACTATAATAAGATTTTAAAATTTAGATAAACAATTCACATTATTGAAATTATTAGATTTAACTGTTGTCACAAAAATTTACACCCTTGATGAGCTATTATTAGATTTAATTGTTGTCACAAAAGTTTACACCCTTGTTGAGCTATCAACTCAACAACCTCGTCAAACATGGAAACAACCCCAAAGTGTGGGACCTTGCACAATGGGGTTGAATCTCTGGAGAAAGCTGGCTTCCTTCTCAATCCAAATGCAGGTGTTGAACCAACTCAACACTCCAAATTCTACTTCTAAACCTATCCTAACAGCTTGCAGAGGAAAAGGGGAGAAGGAAATGCTAAAATGAAAGGAGGTGATGCACCCAGATAAGAGATGTTCCTCTCCCCACCACGAAATGACACAAAGCATCAATTGAAATACTTTGGAGATGCACAAACTTTTGTTGCATGAATGACCCCAAACGCATGTATGGAGGTTAGAATTTGTTGAATGTCAAAGGGGAGAAGGTTTCCCACAAGTCACACTCAGAAACAAGTTAACATAGCATATACATGAGAAAAAGCCACAAAACATACACTTATAATGAAGGTAAGGAAACATACACAACATGGAAACATACACAACATGCATAAGTTAAAGAGAGGCAAGAATGATAATTTTAATTCATTCTCAGGCCAATGGCCAAACTTATAGTTGCAAAATTGCAAGAAAATATACAAATCTTCAAAAGAAGTGAAAGAAGAGAGTAGCTCAAGGCAACAGGGAGAGAACCCTTTACAATGAGGCTTAAAAGCCTATATATAGAAAACTGGTCACAGAGAAGAGACCAATGGTCAAGGAGAGGAAGCCTTGACCCTGGCGTGCACAGAGGAATGTTAGGTAAAACAGGGAAGTGCACAGACTTGACATGGTGTGCATGCAAGCAACCTAGCCATACCTTAACAAGGCAATCCCAAGAAAAAAAATACTTCTAGAAGGTGGGTTGTCAAACATTCCAAAGTCAGACCATGCAGATCTGACATGAAGGCCATCAAGTAACCATAAATAAGCATGGCCCTATACTCCACTTGATGGCAATCCTGCAAAAAGGATTAAATGCACCCATGTAGCTCCACGAATGAAAGTAGACAAGTCGCAGGGTTGGTGGAGCATTAAGAACCTCGAGTGTTGATCACATCATCTGGAAGTGTCTGAAGTCGGACGTTGGGTCTTGCCACAAGCGAAGAGGAGTTGGGAACTTGGAGGTTCCAAGATTCCAAGGTCATGAAGGAAAAGGCTTGGAATCTAAGGGCTTCGAGATTCTGGGATAGGAAAAGGCTGGGAACAAGGAATTCTAGGGTCATGAAGGAAAAGGCTTGGAACTTGGGGGTTTTGGGATTTCGGGGTCATGAAGGAAAAGGCTTGGAACTTGGGGGTTCTGAGATTCCAAGATTCTGAGTTCAAAAAGGAAAAGGCTCAGAACTGAGAATTCTGGGATTCCAAGATTCCGGGTTCAAGAAAGAAAAGGCTTAGGAATTGGAGATTCCAGAATTCTGAGATTCAAGGATCAAGAAGGAAAAGGCTTAGGAACTCACCTCCCGACAAGACAACACTTAACACTTCTTGATTCCATTGGCTTTGTCCTTGATCAACTGGAGCAGCACTGGTCCATGGAACATATCTCTAATCGATTCTCATTGATGGACCAATGGTGTCATAAAATGACAACAATAACATTTTTTATTTTTTGCCTAAAGAATTGAAAAATTAATTTAATCATGGTCTGCATGTTAGAATAGGCCTAGCTTCTACATGTCAAATATAATCTAATTAAAGCATTAGTTGGTGTAGGAGTAAATCAATGCTTGAAATTTCAAAAATAAAAAGCCCCACGGTTATAAAGCCCAACTTGATAGCCACAATAGCTGGTCTAAATCTTACAAAATATGAAACTGAAAACAGAAATGAATCTCCAATTCAAAAGGGATTCTAAGACACAGTCAATGACTATGTTACTCTTGTTATGACCCCAAAATTGATCTCTAGAAATCAGGAGCTTGAATCTTAAAATATTAAATAACTAATATATCCCTAGATCTGAAACTTGGATCAAAAATTCAAAATTGAAAACTGAAATTGGACATTTCTAAAATATGTTGTACAAGTCTTAAATCTGAAAGTTATAGTATGAACCAAAATCTCAGAAAACTGCACGCTAAATCTGAAACATAGGCAAATAGGAAACTATTTTTGAGGAAAATGTTAAAGAAAAAGA
Organism: Cryptomeria japonica; assembly: GCF_030272615.1. Lineage (NCBI taxonomy): Eukaryota > Viridiplantae > Streptophyta > Pinopsida > Cupressales > Cupressaceae > Cryptomeria > Cryptomeria japonica. The sequence continues at coordinate 337,347,688 of NC_081412.1, forward strand.
ACATTAGTGCTGCTCATAGAAGCAAAAATTTCCAAAATATCCTGATTTTCTGTGAATCTTTCCCACAAACAATTTGTTCCCCCAAAAAATCCTGTCATTTTAAAAAACCATTGACTACAATTTTCAACAACTTTCTTGCATTAAAATCGCGTAAAAAACACATTTAAATTATGTCTAAAACCTTAGTAAATCTCTCACCTACCTTGAAACCCTTGAAACCTGCGAAATGGTGAAATATTTAATGAATAATGCAGCTGTGAAACATTTTTAGGAAACGACTACAAATGGGAGCTTGTTAGGGTGTGCATAGAAAGAGCAACTAGTTGCAAACTTGCAAGGAGTTGGGAGATAGTGCATTTGAGTCGAAGGTAGGCAATTTTTCACCGTAACACTATTGCAAATACATTGTATAACTTCATGCTAGATAAATAGCATGTACACAAAATTCAACCAATGCATACAAATAAATGAATAATTTTTTTCATAGTTTGAAAACTCAGCTAGGACTCGCGAGTCCATTGGCTCGCCGAGTCGACTCATCAAGGACTCACGAGCCACATCCTGCCGAGTCACCCCAAAAAAACCCAAGTTTTTGCAAAGGACTCGCGCAAGTCCTAGGGTCGGACTCATGAGTCCCAAGATCAGACTTGTGAGTCCCAACCTAGGACTCTCACGCCTGCTTCAAAACGCCTAGATGGCTAAAAAAGACATTTTTTTGTTTTGTTTAACAAAGATGTAAATATCTTAATCGGCAGTAAAACTTTTGGCCGAAAATTTTTTAAAAATCGAGAATCAGCAAAATTATCGAACATTTGAAAATAAATAATTTCTTAAAATATTCTAAAAAACACATGTATACACTAAATTTATAGAGCACAATAGCATATTACTAAAATATTCTAAAAAAACACATGTATACACTAAAATATTATTATTTCTTTAAGTCGAAGTTGAAGCCGCAGATTGTATTTCGTGTCTGAAGCCGCAAATCGTATTTCGTGTCTGAAGCCGCAAATCGTATTTCGTGTTTGAAGCAACAAAACAAGTGTTTGAAGCCGCAAGTCGTAAGGCGTAAGCAATCGAAAACCAAAAACAAAAGTCAAAAACGCTTTTTCATCCCACGCGCAACAGATTTAGGGTTTGTGACTTTGACTTTTGTCAAACCGCAATTTTTAGCATGTTTATCGCAATTTAATCGAGATTTTTCGTGAATAAATCGTTGTCGATTTATTTCGCGATTATCTTTTCCGCAAATGGATTGCAATTTATCGCGGTTTTCCTGATTTATCGCCGATATTTGCATCTTTGTTTTTTAATTTCATTCTATTGTTTGGTGCCCAAAATAGGTCTGCAGGTGTCCATTTCTTCATATTTTGGTTCAAACTTGTCCATTTGCAATCATCCAAAGAAAAAATTTGGGGACATAGACCTCGAACCCCCACTTCCAACCCACAAGGAAATGCAAGTATGTTTCCCCACACCCCTTCTATCATTGGGTTTTCCTCATATCTAACACCTTGTGTGTTAATGTTTCTAGCTGCAGGAGACTTCATTATTCCTGCAATGGTTGTGAATCTATATCGTTTGGCATTTTTGAGTTTTGCGTTTGATTCTTTGGGTTCTTCCATAGCTAGAAGGGTAATGGCTTCCTTGATAACCGTCACCGACCTGTGTGTATGAAATAACAACTTCGTGGGAGCCTCGTGTGTGCTAGCAGCAATTTCTTTCCTCCTCGTATTTCATCCGTTGAGAGGTTCACATTGTTTCATCGCCTATGTGGCTCTTTTGATAACCGATTTATGTAATGGCTCACTTTGTAACTGGTGATATCTTATGGCACTTCAGCTTTCCGTCTTCCTCCATCAAGAGATATCTTCGAGCCTTGTTCTTATATATAGTAGCGTTAGCAAGTTGTCGGGTGTGTGCAAGATGTTAATAAGGGAGTCGAGATATATATATTTGCTTATGAGATCATCCGTGTGAGAAGCTTTGGATCTTCATCTGCGTTTTTGTATCTTCTCTTCATATATGATTGATGTATGAGTATTTCATATTGCAGAGAGCTTATGTGCTAGCCGTATGGTAGAAACCATCAGTTTTCCTAAGATGTTATTGACTTATTATGTTGATTGTTAAGTGCAAACAATCATGTTTAGATCCTTGCTTGATTAAGCTTGAGAGCTTTGTATTCAAATTTGTGCCTTAATAAAAGTTTGATTTTTGGTGTGGCTAGGTTTTTCACCCTTAGGTGGAGGGTTTTCCCAGGATAAATTTTTTGTGTATCTTGTTCTTATAAGATTTCTAGTTTCAAATTTCTATGTCTTATGTTTCTAGTTCTAACTTTAACATTGTGTAGCTTATCATTGCTACCCCTCAAACCCATTAGGGTCTCCACTCCCAAACCCCCACTAGTTATTGAGTATGAATTATGAAATTTTAAATATTGTGTTTAAAAATCATATGACGTGCAATGTTTGAATTACGACAAATTGATAGTCAAAATAGGCTTGTATGTTGTTTAAATGCATTAATTTCTTTTTGTTTTTTGTAAAACTACGATTTTTTTTTGTCAAGTCCCGAGGTCAAGTTCTATTTTGGGCTGCCGAGTCCGAGTTTTCAAACTTTGATTTTTTTAATAAAATTCCCAATCTACAAATCACAAAGATCTTTCAATTTAAATTTAACAAGATAAAAAGTGCTAAATCTATTTTATTTTGGCAAGGCTTCCATCAAAAGAGATAATTTTCTACTGTTATGACAAGTGAATAGTCTATAATTTTTTACTGTTATGACAAGGTTATATTTTATCTCGTTGTTCATACATATTTTGTGTCTACTTTATCATGGTTTAATTTTATCTATATTTAGATGCTAGGATTTTTGTCAATACTATCAATATGTTATCATGCACGGTTTACATTTGTGTCTACTTATCTACAATTAATTTTAAATAAATTTTCCAATGTGCACACAATAAGGATCTTTCAATTTAAATTAACAAGATAAAAACATTAAATCTACTTAATTTTGGTGGGGCTTTTATCCAAAGAGAGAGTGTTTTACTATTTTGACAAGTGAATGATCTATATTCTTGGGTTATATTTTAGCTCACTGTGTCTACTTCATAAAATGTCTTATGTAGAGAATTTGTCATTGATGTCATTATTGGTTATGTGCATGCCTTTGAACTTCTTGGTTGTGTCTGATGGCTGTGTGTCTGAACTTCTTTGCTCGACATGTTTGTCTTATGTGCTGGATTAAGTCAAACTTCTTTGAGATATTTATTTGTTGGTTTGTGGTACATATACGTCCAATGTATACTCTAAATACTTCAGGTTGGCATCATTTTTATCTGTTGGTGTATATGTGGGATGCTGAGGAGTCGACTCTATATGTGTCGTTATTTTTATCTAATGATGTATATGTGGGATGTTGAGGAGTCAATTCTCTATGTGTTGTATTCTTTTTGATACAGTTTATATTCTCATTACTGGAGTCAAGGCGAATCTCTTTTTGGGTGACAGTTGTTGTGTTTTCTTCCCTGATAGTATGGTCAGAGCCGTTTTTATTGCTGCGTCAGGATGGGCGTTAGAAAATGTTCTTTGAGCGCCACTAGCTGATGAAAAGCTTGAAGGGAGTTGATTATCAAATTGAAAAGTGCCATGGATATTATACTGAGTTTAGCGCAACTTCTACTAGGGTCAACATTAATTATTCAAGCCAAACTTTGAAGTCATTATACTGAGTTCACAAGATTTGAAGTCATTATTATCGTGGCTTCCCAATTATCAGGAACAAAGATTACTGTATTAGTGGGAGTTTTGTCTTAGTGCGATTTGTGAATACCGTGGCATGAATTAAGTGGGGCAGTTGTAGGTTCGAGCTCCAATTTTTATCACTATCCAAATGGAGATCTGAGCAGTTTTTGTTTTTAAATAATGGGGCGTTATCTTTTATAAAATGCATCGTATTTGGTTTTTAAAATTGGCGTTGAGATTATCGTATTGCCAAGTGTGAAGTTTCTTTTTGTATGATCGATTTCTTTTAAGAAATATTGGTAGCAGTGAATAGGTGTGGATTGGGTGAATATTGTCAGTTGTGCTAAAAAGCTAGAGCTAGTTTTTGGTGGTTGTAGTGTCGGCATAAGTAGCTAAGTAGGTTTTTTTTTAAATGTATGTGGGGTAAGCTGAGTATATACAAATATATGTGTGAAGACTGATAAATTTTTAAGGAAGTTTTGACTATCGAAACAATTTATGTTCAAAGTGTTCAGCTGGGCTGTGTATCTATCAGACATGAAGTGCATCTGTGTGCAGATATGAACTTAAAAATAAAGTATATTTTTGGGACTGTACTGGATAGAGAATTGTTTTCTACAGTAGATTTTATTGCAGAGATTAGTCTTGTTGAAGAGGAAGGTGTGTTGAGTCTTAAGTGTTTTATATATTGCGGTATAAAACAAAGATCCCATCTTTGTAATCTTTTTCTCAAATCTGAAAATGATGCTTGCTAAGTTGGTACTCAATTAAGAGGTCGGAGCCTTTGTGCCATTGTTTGAGTTTGAATTTTTTTGTAAGGTTTGGTGCCTTTTGTCAGAGTTGGTGCTCATTCTTTGTAGACTTGGGTTGGTGCCCATTCTTCATTAATGGACGTTATTTATGTTGTGGTTTTTTACCTGAGGGTTTTCCACGACATAAATATTGTGTTGTCACTATGAATGTTATGTCTATCAAGTCTTTGAGCTTTTAATTGTTGAGAGCAAAGCAAAACAAAACTCCCTATGAGCTTTGGAAAGGTAAACCGGCTGCAATTAAGTATTTCAGGATTTTTGGCAGCCCCTGTTATATAAAAAGGGATGATGATAATCTAGGTAAATTTGATCCTAGATCTAATGAAGGTATCTTTTTGGGCTACTCCTCTAAAAGTAAATCTTACAGATGCTTTAATAAAAGATTATAAAATTGTGGAAAGTGTTAATGTTAAAGTTTATGAACCTACTAACACTTGTAAAGAGAATGGAAACGGTGAAAACAGTGCTCAAAAGGAGGAAGCAGAAGGTGTTGTCCAACCTTCGTCTTCACACACACAAGCTGGCATAGCAAGTGATAAAGCACAAAACAGCTCTAAAAATGTTAATTCGGAGGTAACAAACACTTCTCCTTCTTCTAGTTTGCAGTTTGGGACAGCAGATATACGTTATGAAAATGAACCAAAAAGTGATCATGGTAAGACTATCTTTAAGTCTCCTAAGTTTGTGCAAAAAAATCACCCCGTTGAACAAATCTTATCTGAAAATAGAACTAGAGCTACTAGAAAGAATGTTAATTATTTTGAAGATTAAAATGTTTCTTTGTTGTCTATGTTAAGCATTGGATAGCTGCTATGAAAGAAGAGCTCGATCAAATTCAAAAAAGTGAGACATGGGAACTTGTTCCTAGACCCAAAGACAAGAATGTAATAGGCATGAAATGGGTCTTCAGAAATAAATTGAATGAAGGATAAGTTGTGAGAAATAAAGCACGATTAGTGTGCAAAGGGTATGCTCAGGTGGAAGGTATAGATTATGATGAGACTATTGCTCCTTTGGCACGTCTTGAAGCGATTAGATTATTTCTTGCTTTTGCTTCTTTCAAAGGTTTTAAAGTTTTTCAAATGGATGTAAAATTTGTCTTTCTTAATGGAAATTTAAATGAAGATGTATATGTTGAATAGCCTGATGGATTTGTCTTGTCAGAGAAGCTTGATTATGTCTGTAAGCTGAAAAAGGCACTATATGACCTTAAACAAGCCCCACGTGCTTGGTATGATAGGATGGATAAATACTTAAGGATGGATAAATACTTACAACAACAAGGTCTACGTAGATGATCTAATCTTTGGCAGTGATTGTGTAGGTATGTGTGAATTACAAATTCTTCAATCTCAAGAAGGTATCTTTATCTCTCAAACAAAATACATTAGAGAGATAATAAAAGATTCAGAATGGCAGATTGTCATCCTATAAGTACACCTATGGTAATAGGATGTAAACTTAGTAAAGATGATGAATCTCCTAGTGTAAATCAGACATATTACAGGTCTATGGTAGGCAATTTGCTTTATGTTACAGCTACTAGACTTAACAATATGCAGACAATTGGCTATGTTGCTAGGTTTCAAGCTACACCTAAAGACGCTCATGTGCAAGCAATAAGAGGATCTTTAAGTATCTTAAGGGTACAATGAATTTTGGCTTGTGGTATCCTAAATGTCAAGATTTTACACTAACAGCCTATACTGATGCAGATTGGGGAGGTTTAGTAGAAGATAGAAAGAGCACGAGCGGTAATGCTTTCTTTCTTGGTGGTTGTCTTCTTTCTTAGCTAAGCAAAAAATAGGCTTCTATTTCTTTGTCTACAGCTGAACAAGAGTACATTGCCGTTGTATCATGTTGTACACTTGTTATTTGGATGAAACACACTTTGCGGGACTTTAAGGTTGAGTATGTTAATCCTATTTTCTATGATAATATGAGTGATCAATATCTCAAAAAATCATGTTTTGCACTCTAGAACTAAACACATTCCAAATAAATATCATTTTTTGTGAGAGCGAGTTACTAATCAAGTTGTTAAGTTGGAATATGTGTCCTCTCAAGAACAAATTGTTGATGTATTTACTAAGCCACTTCCAAAAGAGTCATTTGAATTTCTAAGGCAAAAACTTGGAGTGATTTTACTCCATCACTAATTTACCGAATGGAATCAGGGGGAGTTTTTAAGATACACTTCATGCCTCAAATCTGGTATACTGATTGATTTTAGCTATTCAATTTTGGTTTCGTCATTGATGTCAAAGGGGGAGAACTGAGACGAGGAGTTTCTTGCTCAATCAGCTTGTTTCAAATCGATTCAATGTTGGAGTGTGTTTCATAGCTTGGGTTGCCATCAATGACAAAGGGGGAGTTTGTAAAGAATTTTTGTCATTGATGTCATTATCGGTTATGTGGCCGCTTTTGAACTTCTTGGCTATGTGTCTGATGGGTGTGTGTTTGAACTTCTTTGCTGGACATGTTTGTCTTGTGTGCCTGATTAAGTCGAACTTCTTTGAGATGTTTATTTGCTGGTTTGTGGTGCATATACGTCCAATGTATACTCTAAATACTTCAGGTTGGCATCATTTTTATCTATTGGTGTATACGTGAGATGTTGAGGAGTCAACTCTCTATGTGTCTTTTTTTTTTATCTAATGATGTATATGTGGGATGTTGAGGAGTCAATTCTATATGTGTTGTATTCTTTTTGATACAATTTATATTCCCATTATTGGAGTCAAGGCGAATCTCTTTCTGGGTGACGGTTGTTGTGTTTTCTTCCCTAATAGTATGGTCAGTGCCGTTTTTACAGCTGCGTCAAGATGGGCGTTAGAAAATGTTCTTTGAGTGCCACTAGCTAATGAAAAGCTTGAAGGGAGTTGATTATCGTATTGAAAAGTGTTATGGAAATTATACTAAGTTGAGCACGACTTCTGCTAGGGTAGACATTAATTATTCAGGCCAAACTTTAGGAGTTTACAAGATTTAAAGTCACTATTATTGTGGCTTCCCAATTATCGGGAACAAAGATTACTGTATTAGTGGAATTTTGACTTAATGCGATTTGTGAATACCGTGGCATAAATTAAGTGGGGCAGCTACAAGTTCGAGTTCCAATTTTTATCACTATCCAGCACAGCTTAGGTGAAGTGGAGTATTCTACCATTAAAGTTTTTCTATAGACAAAAATTGACTATATATCTTCCAAATGGAGACTTGAGAAATTTTTGGTTTTTAATAAAGGAGCGTTATCTTTTAAAAAACACATCGTATTTGGTTTTTTAAAATTGGCATTGAGATTATCACGTTGCCAAGTGTGAAGTTTCTTTTTGTATGATCGATTTCTTTTAAGAAATATTGGCAGTAGTGAATAGGTGTAGATTGGGTGAATTTTGTCAGTTGTGCTAAAAAGTTGGAGCTAGTTTTTGGTGGTTGTGGTGTCAGCATTAGTACCTGGGTAGTTTTTTTATTGAAATGTATGTGGGGTAAGTTGACCATTATTACGATAATAGATAGTTTCTATTTATTGTTAATGGTTATCTACTATAATATTTTGTAAATACTTAGTTAGCTGTTAGCTAGAATAGAATGTTTCTATTCTTCACGATCGTTTCCGAAGGAAACATCGTCTTTCTTCTTGTATATAAAGATCTATTGATCTCTGCTAATATTAAGCAAATATTTTACCAATTACTTCATAATATGGTATCAGAGCACGGGTAAATTTTTCGAAATAATTTTTCAAAATTCGTCAAAGATTTTTTGTTAGTTTTTTTTGAAAAATTTTGTTCTTCATTTCGAAATTGCTCCTGGTCGTATCTTTTTCAAAATCTGTTCGTGGGCTTTTTCACGCGCGACCTGAAGGAATCCTTCCTTAACCTGCATTCTCGTTTTTTCATCAACTCTGTGCTTGTGATTGAAGATCATTCTCAGCAGTCTTCTTAGCAGAAACCCTCTCCTCCTGCATCAGAAGGCTCCAAGAAAAAGAACATTCAATGCAACTACTGCCACAAGTATAGTCACATGAAGGTTGAATGTCGAAAGCGCTTAGCTGCCCAAGCTAAGCAATCTAGTTCGCAGCCCAAAGCGAACAGTGCAGAGCACACTGAGCAGACAGAATCTGTCTTTTACGCCTTCATGGCTAAAAGACCCGCAGATCATGTCAAATAGTCTGCCTGGTATATTGATTAAGGTGCCTCTCGTCATTTCACCCACCGTCGAGACTGGTTCACTGACTACCAGCCTTATTCAAATTCTGTTATATTTGGTGGCGGGGAAGAATACACAGTTGTCGGCAAAGGCAACATTTAGATTCAATCTGCTGGGAGGAATCTCATTTTCCTCGATGTCTTCCACATTCCAGGGATGGAGTCTCAGTCAGTCAGATGTTGCGACACTCTCCATGGTTGGATGTCACCTTCAGTTCACATCAGTGCACCATCACTGATAGGGAGACTAAGTCAGTTGTTGCAGTTGGTCTTGAGGATCATGGTCTTTTCAGACTTGCAGATTCTGGTGTTTCTCAAGACCTAGCTATGGCTGCTCGGCAGTCTTCTCTCAGTACACTTTGGCATCAGCGATATGGGCACTTAAATGTGCACTATCTTGCTCAGCTTGCTCGGGACGCACTTGTCCTCAGATTGCCAAGATTCAGACTCAACAGCTTGGAGTTTGTGATGCATGCCAGGCTGGGAAGCAATATCGCACACCCTTCAAAAGTGGCGATTCATGGCGGGCTTCTCAGGTACTTCAGCTTGTTCATGTTGATATCTACGGCCCTATGGCTACTCCTTTTGTTCTTGAGTCCAGGTACTTTTTGTTGTTTGTTGATGATTTCGGTAGAAAAATGTGGGTCTATTTTCTTGCAAAGAAATCAGAAGCGTTTACTATATTTCAGAAGTTTAAACCTCTAGTTGAAAAAGAGTCTGGGAAATCTATTATTGCTCTTAGATCAGATAATGGGGGCGAATTTTGTTCTAATGAATTCTCCAGCTTATGTGATATTCATGGCATTAAGCGCCAGTTAACCACACCCCAACAGAACAGTGTAGTTGAACGTCGGAACAGAACAATCACTGAGATGGCTAGATCCATGCTCAATCACAGACATGTTCTGAAGCAGTTTTGGGCAGAAGTAGTTAATGCTACAGTCTACCTTTTGAACCGGTCACCCACTGTGGCGTTCAAAGGCAAGACTCCGAAAGAGGCCTGGTCAGGTTGCAAGCCCAAAATCAGTCATCTGAAGATTTTCGGCTTCCTTGCTTATGTTTGGATCCCTGATGCTTCACGCACCAAGTTGGATGCCAAAAGCCAGAAACTTATGCTTACTGGATACAGTAGTCTTCACACAGCCTACCGCTTGATCGACATTGAGACATCTCGTCTCCTATATAGTCGTGATGTAGTCATTGATGAGCAACGAGGACCCTTCATGCCTGTCTCTCATGTTCCTGATTCAACAGACCAGCCTATGAAGGCTCATGATTTGGGAGTTAGACTTCCATTAGGTCCACCTGATGGGAGGGCTCCTGCAGCTCCAGTAGCTCCAGTTATCCCAGTGATTCCTGTACATACACCTCTGGCTTCTCTTGCAGGATCGCCCAGATTTGCAGATGCTTCACCTGATTTTGATCCGGATTCTTCTGATGAGGAACCTGATCATAGAGCATCTCCTAATGCTAATGTTGGTCCTTCTCCTCTCTCACCTAAATGGTGGGCCAAGACACTTGCTGATCTTCGGGATGATGAACTCATCGATGGGAGAACTGCTCGGAAAAAGAGCCAACCTGCAAGGACAGTTAATTTTGCTCTCATGGCCAACATTCACAGTGTGTTTGAACCTCAAACATACTCTGAGGCCAAAGGTATTCCAGAGTGGGAACATGCTATGTAATTTGAACACCAAAGCATGGTGAAGAATCACACCTGGGAACTTTCTGAACTTCCACTAGGGAAGAAACCCATTGGCTGCAAATGGGTCTACAAAATCAAATACAAGTTTGATGGTACTTTGGATAAGTACAAAGCTCGTTTAGTTGCAAAGAGCTTTTCTCAGCGTCAGGGCATTGATTATGAGGAGACCTTTGCTCCTACCGCAAAGATGAGTACTATCAGATTAGTCCTAGCCATGGCAACACAGTTTGGCTGGAAGGTCCATCAGATGGACGTCAAGAGTGCTTTCTTGAATGGTGACCTACAAGAAGAGGTCTACATGACGCAGCCCCCATGTTTCAAGGTTGCAGGTAAAGAACACCAGGTTCTCAAACTGGTGAAAGCTCTCTATGGTTTGAAGCAGGCCCCTAGGGCATGGTACATGAAAATTGATAAGTACCTCAGTGATCAAAACTTCAAGAGGAGTTCTTCAGACTCAAACTTGTACATCAAAACTACTGACAGTGATATCATCCTTCTGGTCATTTATGTGAATGATTTGATCATCACCAGCAGTTCTGCATCATTGATTCAGGGAATCAAACAGAGTTTATGCCAGTCTTTTGACATGACTGACCTTGGGCTCATGCATTATTGCCTAGGTGTTGAGGTTTGGCAGCAGCCTTCTGGTATATTCATTTCTCAATCTAAATATGCTAGGGCTCTGTTAGACAAGTTTCGTATGCAGGATTGCAAGACTGCATCTACACCTATGGAGAAAGGTCTGAAGTTATCAGCCCAGTCTGATTCTCCTCCCGTTGATGATACTACATACAGGCAACTAGTAAGTAGTCTCATCTACCTCTCTGCTACTAGACCTAATATCAGCTTCACAGTCAACTACATTTCACGCTTTATGACAGCTTCCAAGGCTGATCAGTGGATAGCCGCAAAGCGTGTGCTTCGTTATGTCAAGGGCAATCCTGATTATGGAATTCTCTACTCTCGGAGTTCTAATCCTAAACTTCGTGGATTCACAGATTCAGATTGGGTCGGCTCTGTTGACGATAAAAAGTCAACTTCTGGATATGTGTTTAGTTTGGGATTTGATGCCGTCACATGGACCAGTAAGAAGCAGCAGGTTGTTTCTCTCTCCTCTACAAAGGCCGAATATAGAGGGACAGTTAAGGCAGGTTGTGAAGTTGTCTGGCTTCGTCAGATGCTTGGGGATATGCAGATGTCACCAGCAGGACCGACCACCTTGTTTGTTGATAACGATGGTGTTATCAAGTTAGCATGGAATCCAGTCTTCCATGAATGAACCAAGCATGTAGATGTTCATTGTCATTACATATGGCAACTGGTTGAAGACAGGATCATAGACTTGCAGTATGCTCCTACAACCGATCAGACTGCAGACATTTTCACCAAGCCACTTGGTCCAGATAAGTTTTTCAAGTTCAGAGGACAGCCTGGTGTAGTGGATAGATTAACCATTAAGGGAGGGTATTACGATAATAGATAGTTTCTATTTATTGTTAATGGTTATCTACTGTAATATTTTGTAAATACTTAGTTAGCTGTTAGCTAGAATAGAATGTTTCTATTCTTCATGATCATTTCCTAAGGAAACATCGTCTTTCTTCTTGTATATAAAGATCTATTGATCTCTGTTAATATTAAGCAAATATTTTACCAATTACTTCGTAATAAGCATATACAAATATATGTGTGAAGACTGTGATAATTTTTTAAGGAAGTTTTGACTATCAAGACAATTTCTGTTCAAAGTGTTTAGCTGCGCTATATATCTATCAGACATGAAGTGTATGTGTGTGCAGATATGAACTTACAAATAAAGTATATTTTTGGAACTGTACTAGATAGAGAGAATTGTTTTCTACAGTAGATTTTATTGCAGAGATTAGTCTTGTTGAAGAGGAAGGGGTATTGAGTCTTAAGTGTTTTATTTACTGCTGTATAAAACAGAGATCCTATCTTTGTAATCTTTTTCTCAAATCTGAAAATGATGGTTGTTGAGTTGGTGCTCAATTAAGAGGTTGGAGCCTCTATGCCATTGTTTGAGTTTGAATTTTTTGTAAGGTTGGTGCCTTTTGTTCAGAGTTGGTGCTCATTCTTTGTAAACTTGGGTTGGTGCCCATTCTTCATTTATGGAAGTTATTTGTGCCGTGGTTTTTTACCCGAGAGGGTTTTCCACAAGAAAAATCTTTGTGTTGTCACTGTGAATGTTATGTCTATCAAGTCTTTGAGCTTTTAATTGTTAATTTCTTTGAAATGCTGATTCACCCCTGCAACCCGCCCCCCCTCTCTGTATTTCTGAGTTATTGTTCATCTACTTTATCATGGTTTAATTGTGTCTACTTATTATCTTGATCAAGTCTTTGAGCTTTTAATTGTTAATTTCTTTGAAATGCTGATTCACCCCTGCAACCCGCCCCCCCTCTCTGTATTTCTGAGTTATTGTTCATCTACTTTATCATGGTTTAATTGTGTCTACTTATTATCTTGATTTTCTGCACAACCAAAGTGTTATCCTGAAGATTGTTTGGTTATTTGGTTCAAACAACATTCGATGATCTTTCTTTTTCTATAATGGTAGCCTTGTAAGTGACTTCTCTAAAAAGAAATAAGTCGTATTCTTGGCTAAATGGCTTGAATTTAATGCTAATTTAGGCTCTATGTCATATCATTGCTTTGCTTGATGAATATGCCATTTCATTTTTTTAGATAGTCTAATTACTAGAAGTGAAGAGATGATGTTATGTGTAGGACATCTTTGTCTTCATAAAATTTTATCCATCTCTTAAATTGTAGTGCAAAACCCTTGGTTGCATAAAAGATCAGCCCAATGTTTATCTGTAACCCAATATTACACCAAGATGTTCAATCTTTGTGACATAAAAATCTCGGTCATTGTGAGTTTGTATGCTTATTTTGATAATATGCATATCTATCCTAAGATGTGTTTTGTGTGTATCATCTTCTACTTTAAATGAGTCGGTACTTTTCCTAAAATGTGTTTTGTGTCTATCATCTACTTCTACTTTATATGAGTCCGTACTTTGACTAAATTCGAAGGCTTGGTTTAATAGGAAAGCTTTTGAATGTGAATTGGTTTTGTATCTTGAATCTTTGGAAATGCATAATTCATGCCCATTTGTCTCTACCTATTATGAGAAATGGTTTCTTTTTTATCGATTGATTAGATTTTTATTTGGATGATATATTCTTTGAAGTTTTCTACTTGAAAATTTCTCAATGATAAAATGTTTGTTTCTTTTATCCTTTTAAGATGCAATAAAGTTTATTGTAGTTGTTTTGAGGTCTTACTAAGTTTTGAAAGGTTTCAGAGTTTGTTATGATAATTCATAATACAGTCTCTATGATAAAAGCTTCTTTTAATATTTAATAATAATTTGGAATGCAGTGTTGTTAGTAGCATTTTACCATCCACTTACATGGTTTACTCAGATATCATTTGGTGAAATGTTTTATTGTTAAATTATCAATAGCTTTATCAACTTCAAACAAAACTTGCCAAAGAATCATTTACTAGCAAATCTTATATACTACATTGCATCTGCTATTTTAAAGAATTCATGGGCTAAACTCTATTTTATTTTCTCCCTGTCTCTATGCTATAGAAATGCCTTTAAATTTGAAAACAAATAGTTTTTGTCACTGTATCAACATTGTTTACATTTTTTTTAAATCTTTTTTTTTCTTGTCTAAATCCCGATTTTTTCAAAAAATCTGATATTTTTAGTTCACTTTCCTGAGAGAATATGAGTGTCAATTCAGGCCTTGCCTAGAGCAATATAGATGTCATCTTGGCCAAACAAAAACTTCGGAATAGTGGGAAAAAAAATTCTTTCCTCAAGACCATACCCTACTCCACCACATAAAACTCTATTTACAAACCCATACCACTTTAGCTCTTTCACATGTGAGATAGCTTTTTCGTGGGTCTTTCAAATTTATGTATGTGGGATGAGCAACTTAAAGTTAATTTTGTTTTTCTAACTCAGTTGCTTTTATTATATAACTCACAACTAATACATTTATTGTTTTTGGTAACTCATTCACTTTTGTTATTTGACTCACAATCAATACATTTAACTTTAATTGACTTGACCAACTAACAAAATTTTAATAGTGAATCAATATATGGAGTTCGCCTCTTTGCCAAAAAAAAAAAAATTAAAACTAAAGAGTTCTAAAGAGTTTTCCCTGATGCAATTGTGGTGTTTGATGTTGTATCTCTCTCAGGGCCTTCCCATTTTGCTTCTTCCACAGTCAGACCCTTCCATTGGATGGAGTATCTCAATCATAACTTATTCCTTGATATATTTTGTAGCAGCCAAATGTTTTTCTAAAACCATGATATTTTGTCCTTTATAGACTAGACATGGCAATGCATCTGAAATACACATTTTTCCCTATTCCCTCCTTCAACCATGAGACGTGAAAGGCATTAGTATTACACACAAGCTCCTGCCGAGAGATGGAGAGTATACTGAACCTCCCCCACTTGTGCCAGTATCATGTAGGGCCCATAGTATTGGAAACCAAGCTTTTTGTCACTCATCTTTTGAGAGATTTCTGCTTAGATGATTGTAATTGCAAGAGAGCCCAGTCACCCAACTCAAATGCTCTTATTTCAATTGTAATGTCCCCATTTTGAAATAGGATTTAATAATAAATGCTAATAATAAAATTAAAATATAACAGAGTAAAAATAAAATTAAAATTAAAATATAAAAGAATAAAATTAAAATAATTAAATTTAGTTAAGTTTAATGAATGGTCAAAAGGCATGGAAATGAAAAGTTGTGACTCCCTCAAACATGAGGTATAAAAGGGATAACAGAACTTCATTTGAATGGGGGATATGGAGAAAGGAAGAAAGAAGGGAGCATGTGAATCAAAAAAGGAGTAAGGAAGAAGAAAATAATGGGAAGTAAATAATGAAGTCTCTTTTAAAAGGGCAGAAATTATGAAGGGTTGTACACTTTCAAAGGGTGCTAATTGTGAAAGGATGTGACTCTTGCCAAAAGGCAGACATAATGAAGAGGTGTGACCTTTCCCTCACATTGGAAGATATAAAGGGGAAGAAGGATCAAACGAAATGGGGCGAATGAAGTGGAATTAGAGGAGATCTTGAGCAGATTCAGATCAGAAGTATATAGAAGGATCTGAAATAAGATTTGAGAAGGAAAGGAGAAAATAAGATATGCAGATCTTAAATGGGATATATGCAGATTTGCAAAGCAGTAAAGACAGATTTGAGAAGTGATAGATAGATGAAGATTAAATAAGTGAAAGGGCAGCAATTGTTGCCAAACAGATGTATCTTTTCATAACCAAAGAGTGTGACCCTTTTTCTCCATGAAGGGTATAAACTATAAAGTGAAGGAGACATCATTTGAAGAAGGCATCAAATCAATCTATCAAGTGATCATGATCAAAGAAGAGAATATAAGCAGTGATCAAGCAAGGGATCTGCAGTCTCACTGTTCATAAATTAGACAGCAGCTGACATACTGATCAATATTTTGGTATAAAGTATAATGCAGGGCATTCTAATTGAGTGAATTGTTATTTGTCTTCCAGTTGATAGGAAGCAGAATATTACATAGATAACATATTGCTACTGTTATACTTATGTCTATATATTGTTATTCATGCTATGATTTTGCCTATGCATCATAGAATAGATATAACAATTCCTTTAAAGCTCTCATCCAATCTGCAGTCCCATTATGGAGGGGAGTTAGTACATATGAGGAATGCAAGTAGCTAGGAAGCCATTCTGGTAGAGACACCCCAAGTGGGGCTGGGAGGCCGTATGATGGATGTCATTCCATGCTCTTGGGCTGGATGGAACGGCTCAAGGTGCCTTGTATGATCTCCCAAGTGGTGCTCCATAATGACAATGAATTGTTGGGTAGAACCTTAAAGGAATCCCACGTGTATATTATGTAATTTACAATAATAATTAAGATATGTCCCTAACCCTAGTAGGAATGATCAATTTTATATCTAACATGATTGAGGGGTCTCAATCAGGATCTAATTGGTAAATGATATCTCTATTTCATTCCTTACTTTCCTTGGGATTGCAATTTTAGGGCAAAAACTAGGGCATTGGAAAAGGGGACATTACATCAACTCTGCCCCACTTGAAATTCCATCCTATCTCGGGCTACATAAAGTTTTCCTCCGATTATTTCAAAATCTGCTCATATTTTGAAGGAAATCATGGATAGATGTCACTTAGATGTTTTAAGTGGACCGATTAATGAACAAGGGTAGGTGGTAACTGTACAAAGCCTTAAATGGTGATATACCATTTGTTGTATGACATCCTAGTGCATCAATTCTCCACCAAATGAAAGCATTTTGGCCATTAGATTTGCTGATCAGCAACATAATCTCAACTAACCTTCTAGACATTTGTTAGCAGTATTTGCTTGTCCATCCGTTTGAAGGTTATAGCTAGTACTTGGGGTTGAGATCGTCCTAATAGATTTAAACTCCTTTGAAAATTTACTAGTGAATATCAAACCTCAATGAAAAAAAATGTTCTTTTGAAAACTAACAGCAACTTGCGAAACTTGTCAATCCTTGAAGCTTCCATGGGAATAAAGCGAGCAAACTTAGTAAACTAACCAACCACTGCACAGAAAAAATTATTTCCAATTAACTCCATTTTAATAGATCCCCATTTTTTGTTACAATAGGATAGGGTCGCAATGAAATTCGTCTTTGTAAAGTTCTATATCTTGTTTCCATACTGTTACCTTGTCATTCATCCTTCATAGCAGGAGTAAGTCACCCTATAAAATTTTATTTGGAAGTCCTTATCTTTCTAGAAATTCCTCGGTTCAATCCTTATTCCATTTGTTAAATTGTCTTTTAATCTGAAACGCCAAGTTTTAATGGTCGGTTTGAACCTCGTGAACTCATTGAACCTTTTTGAAGCAAGTTCATAACGTTCATTTAGGTTCCACAGGTTCTTAGGTGTCTAGGAGGTTTTCATACTAACATTCACTCAACGTGTTTTGCAGCGGTTCTCTTTAATGGTCGCGTTCGGTGATGTGTTATATCATCTCTCTCCAAGCTATGAACTCTTTGAACCTAGTTCAAACGGTTTGGAGGTGTTCAACATGTTCAACGTGGTTCAAAAGGTCAACAACACTTAACAGAGTTAATCTTGTCAGAAGATAATTTTCTTGGCGCCATGTACGCCTTGAACTACTTGAACTCTGGTGAAGTCAGTTCAGATTGTTCATGTGTGTTCAAATCAGGTGGGTCCCATGAGCTAAAAGACATGATGGTGCACTTATTGCCAAGTATGATGAAAATTGAACCATATCTCGGGTGACGTCAACTGTTTGAGTTTTCGAGGCAAGTAATCATTTCAGGAACAGGCGGTTACTCCAAAAACGCTGTCATGCATTCAATGCGTGCGTGCGATGTCCAATCCAAAAGCTCAACACGTTTAAACTGACGATTGGAATTAATGCACTTAATAAGTACGTATCATTGCTTTTGCTATAAGGTATGAAGGGATTAATTCTCTGAAAATTTGTTCCTCATTGCTGCGGAGTTACTTTTCTTGGATAGAAGGTTTGTTTGCTGGTAGTCATCCGATTGCTCTCAACTGTGAAGGTGAGTTTGTTTCCTGTCCTCTCCAGTGATTTTTACCTGCTTTTCCCCTCTCGTAATAAGATTTGCTGAGAAAATAAGGCTTGTCATTTATGAATTATGAAGTCCACATTGCACCTTTTCGGGAACATTTTTAGTCTTGCATGTACAGAGCCCATAGTCAGTGATACAGACTTAAAAGGGGAAAATCTTGAAGTTTTAAAGGAAAGGGTGTTCAAGGGAATTGATGGTTCCTTTGGTGTGGAAATTCTGAGTAGTGGTCTCATAGAAGCGGCAGCCTTCCCCCCAGCTATCCCTTGCCCAGAACTGATTAGAGAGTGTATTGCTAGGTATAATCCAATTTCCGAGACCATCAGAAGAGATAATGGTGAAACCCTCCTTGCCATTAACCGCGAAGTTATTTCCTCTGTTTTCAAACTACTTGATTATCAGTTCTCAAACTTTTCTCCCGCCCAATCAATTACTGAGTTCAACGCAGATAGAACCGGGCACCAGAATAATGTAGCGAAATATTGGTTGAAGGTTCCCCAAAGGGGTGGCTCCAGGTTGCCCAAGAATCCCAACAAGAACCATATGCTTCCCCACATTCATGATGTCATGTTACTGTTGCACCGAGTCAGAGGCTCGACGGAGGCCTACAGTTTCAACGATTGGATTTATTGCTATGTACAACTGGTACTAGAAGGAAAGCAATACCTCGATTGGGCAGAGCTGATTGCCGATTCCATGAGGGAGCAGCTGAGTATGGCCAAACAGTTCAAGCAGAATTTCTTCATGTCCTCATATCTGATATATTGCTTGGCGTGTGTTAAGGAGATAGTGGGAATACCTAGGCAGCTCACTGAGGGAGAGGTCTCTGTATATGATTTTTACCCTATGTTACAAAAGGATAATGCTTTGCAAGACTTTAGGAGGGTACATAATGCCTTCCTGGGAGATTTGTGTTACGAATCAAAGAACATGAAAACCAAGAGGATGTCTGAGGATGCACAGGCATTAGTGAAGAGATTTGGTAGTTTCTTTATCCAGTTCCCTCGCTTTTGCTACATAAGAGTAGGCGGTTTTGAGGAAGAGCCCTTCAAGCTTCCTCGTTTTTGTTCAGATTGTTTTGTTTTGGCAGAGATTTGTACGCAGTTGGCTACCATGATTAAGAAGGCTCAACCCAAGGATAAATGGGAGGATCATTTTCCTATTCAGTTGGGTATTTTATCCTGCAGTTCAATGTCAGATGCTTTGAGCATTGGAGCGGACTTGAAAAACTTCAATTTTCCACTGTACCACGAAAGAAAAGGCTTTGACAATAAAGGTTTCTCACGAAGTCTTGGTTTGATGTCGTACCTCCCAATTCCACATTTAGAGGACTTCTGGGAAGATTGCAGTGATGAGCTCGAGGTGTTCAAGAGGGCAAACATGCAAGTAATTTCACTGCAGGTGAAGCTTGACATAAATGGGCTTGAAGAAGATTATCTGGAGCTGTTTGAACCCGGATACTTAGACCAAGCTGAAACCGAAGTGTCCTGCATCAACTGGGATGTGGAAGAAGAGGATGATATACAGCTAAAAACAAAAAGGGTTTTAGAGAGAACCGCAGAATGGGTTGGTAGGAAGAGAGCAGTGAGATCAGGCGCCAAGTCTAACTCCGTGAGAAATAGTGAGGTTACTCTGCGTTCACCAAAGCGTTTTTCTAATCACACTTCTATGCCTATTCATGCAGGTAAGGATAAAAAGCCATCTCACATTAGGCACAAGCCTAATCCGGCTCTGGACTTCTCTGCTCCTCGACATACCAGGTCACGAAGTGTTGCGCAGAAAAGAATGGACCAGACCAAAGATACAGAGGCAAAGGATAAAATTCTTGATGCTCAGATATTTGAAGTTGAAGATCTTGACAGTGACATTGTCAACACCATGGATTCCCATGCAGTTACCGTAGCCATGACGCCACCCCCTAAGGTGATTGGAGGAACAACCAGTTCGAGTGCAACTCCTAAGTGGCTAGCCACTTCAGTAAGCAAAAAATGGAGTTTCATCCCTGTGACCATCCCAATTCAGGACATGGTAGTTAAGTACACAGAGAAAGGCCCCAAGCAAAAGAAGTTCAAAACAACTACCAGACTGGACAATGACAAAGGAACTGGAAAGTGGGTTGCCGAGATTGCCTCTTACAAGCCCAAAGACGAAGATAAGGAAGTCAATGCAGAGGACTTTGAGATCACCAAGGTGGAGCTCGGGAACATGAGTAGGGATTCGGATAATCATTTCTTCCAGGTATCGGCTAAGAAAATGCTCACCAGGTCGGAAAAAGATGGGCGGGAGAAGAGAGAGCTAAACTGGCATATAAACATTCTCGCTCAATTCATTGATAGCATCGGTTGCTTCGGAGCACTTCCCATATCCCATGCTACAGAGAGCTTTGACCCTACTTCACCAGAGAATAAAAAGCCAATGAGTCAGGTTCAACGAGCTAAAAGCATTGCAGAGGCTGTGGAGAGATGGATTGAAGGAGTAATTAAAGACGGAGAAAAGTATATCACAAGCTCCAGGAAGTTATGTGATGAGATGCAAAGCCTCATTGCAAAAATTCAAAACCAGATTTTGCCATGGGAAAAAGAACATAAATGGGAAAATGTCTTGCCTATGCTCACCAAAATAGAAGAGTACGGAGCCACCAGATTCCTAACAAAACATTCAATCAAGTTGGTAACTGATGAATGCCAACTCTTCGTATTGAAAAAGACCATAATGTGGCGGGTACTCACATTCAAGTCTGTGATTTCCGATGCCAAGACTTTCTGTTTATGAACTTCAGGACCTCCAATGCAGTTTAGTTAATGACAACAAAGTGGTTAATCCGGACCACGATTGGCAACTGGGGATTTGTGGACTGAACACGCAGGACGCGATAAAGGCTTTCAGGCTATACATGGAGAAAGTTAAAGCTAAAGGCAATTTCACCCCTGAAGATATAACACAAGTTGCCCGGATCGAGTCCATGACGTTTATCGGTAACGATCAGTTACCGAAGCATGCCGAAAAAATGGTGAAGCACAGATGAGACAAAGAAGCCGCAAAGGCAAAAATCAATGCTATGAAGAATCCGAGCCAATCTATGATCCAGGAACTTGCAACTGCCCACGACGCCCAGGAAAGCGGAGGAGAAGATGACGATGGAAAAGGAGCATAACGTGTTGATAATGCTCTGTTTTTATTTTATGTATTTTTCATGATCTTGCAAATGACTTCGGGACATCTGTCCCAAATATACTCTGTTGGTTTTCATAACTGATTTTTCAGGGAGACCTCCTCTGTTCTAAAGACCATAAATTAGATTAAGATAGACAGAATAAGGGTTAGATTTTGGTTAGAATTTTGTTAGTTTTTACTTAGTTTTTCTGGTTTTTAGAAGTTTTGTTTTGTTGAAGGGAGTCATCAGACTTTAAAAATCTGGAATTGAAAAGGATTTATACATGTATTGTTGTGTCTTTAGGAAAACCTTTGAGTTTTGAATCTGTGTAGTGATATATCTTTGCATATATTGATCTAATCAAACGACAGTGATCGCCTTTCCGATGCAGAATATTATTATTATTCTGGGACTCCTTCCTGTGAGATTTTAAAAGATATGTTCTTGAAAAGAGATTTTATTTCTCTTATTTTTCTTTATGAACTGTCAAACTAGTGTTCTGAACTTTGTTTCAATCACTTCCATTTCTCATGTTGAAGCATTTTGAAGAATAATTTTTCTCTGAAATATGTGTAAATCATTAGCCTCTCATCTAAGAATGAAGTAGGTAGCCTTGCGTGCTTTCAGGTCAAAAGCATACCAATTAAATTTAATTAGATTATTCCCTGAATAACTAATGGAGGGAGTTGTACCTATCAAAAATTCAGAGGGAAGTAGTATATGTTACACTTACCCAACTGTTTAGTTGAACTTTTGTCTTTTAAAGAAGGCGACAGAGTTTGAAATTAATTAAATTGAAGAAAGGCAAAAATCTGTTCACTAACACATACCAAGCTTCACACAAAGCCACAAAGGTTTTCACCTTAAAGATGCAAATGTAGTCAGAAATATGTGAGGAGCAGAATTCTTCTAGTCCCTTTAAATTTAGGATTTATGTTATATGTAATTCTTATAAAAATACAAGACCCTCTAACAAAGCATACCCATCGTCCTAATCTGTGTCACCGCGTTCACCGAATTTTTGGCTTTAGGTTCGAAATTCGGCGAACTCAAAAACAACGTATCAAATTCGCAAAAATTCGTTTGAAAATCGTAAAATAACAAGCAAGGGTTTTTTATGTTGTTGTCGAGAGCTACGAAGGCCACAGAAGGGTCGCAAGTCGACGCCATGCCAAAGAAGGGCCGTAGGTCAACACCATGTTGCAAAAGGGTTTGTAGCTGCGACATCGGGAGACGGGATACACATCTTAAAATTATCGCCAACTTTTCAAAGGCACACTAGGAAGCCTATTATTTCCTTAGGCAGAAGTCGGGTGGAGAGGAGAGGGACAAATCTCAACCTCCTTTGTTTGCCGGTATTGGGTGTTTGGATGTTTGCATTGACCCATCGGTCGGGAGAAGTAGAGCCTTAACATTGGGAGAGGAAATGATCAACGGCAACTTGTGACCTACCTTCGTCCATTCTATACAATGCAATCACTCGATCCAATTCACCCTTGGAAGGGAAGGAAGCCCGGGTGGAACCAGGAGAATCGTTAAATTCATAGTCGAGGATCGTCCCTACCATTCTAGCCAGGTATTGGAAGTAGAGTTGCCCCGAGATATAAATGTAAGCTAGCATTAAAAAATTAAAGCAAACCTCACAGATCTCAACATTTAGTATATTCACATTAACTATAAAAATTGTTGCATTTTATATTTAATATATTACAAATTAAATATTTCTAAAATATTTAATTTAAATTTTTAATTATTTATATATAAAATTTGACAAATTTAAATTAAAATCTATAAATTAAATTAAACAAATTTAATATTGTTTAGTCTGATATTTTTTAGATGTATTATTTGTATTTTCTAAAAAATCAAATTTATATAAAGCGAATAAAATGGCAAAAAACAATTCGAATTTTTTTCACTTGCCGAATTTCATCCAAATTTTATTGCTGGCGAATTTGAATTCGAACTCGAACGTGGTGACTTAGGTCCTAATTATCCTTGGGGATTCTTTTCGAGTCTTACAACACAAGAGCGGGCTGATCTCTTTTACATTCTGCCAGTACTTCTCCTTTCCGTCCTGCTTCCAATGTAAATAATGCATGCAGTTCAATCAGCCTTCATAAGGAATCAGCAACAATGTTGCTTACGCAATTATATTGGATTTTGAGATATGAACATGTAGTTACTTAACCAGTTTGCTTGCTAGGCACTAGGCACTAGGATTTCTTTTGGACAACTTTGAAGTCCTATTTTGATGATCTATCTGGATAATAAAGTGCTGCCCCACAAATATGGCTTGAATTTTTCTACAGCATGCATAAGGACAGTTGATTTTGCAAAAGTATAGATCATAACTCTTTACCTTTGCCTGTGCCTGAAGCATCACGTTCCACTATAAAGGGTTGTGAAAATTCTGAAGTTTTTTTTATTACCCAGTTCAGATTTTAGAATACAATTTCTGCTGCATCTGTCTATTTGATTTATCTTTTTTAGTAATGCTGGTGAGAAGTGCCACATAACCTCCAAAACCCTAGGAGATCTCCTATAAAAATACACAATCCATTAGTAGTTATATGTCCCAAAGGCACAAAGGTCACTCACTGCAAAGTCACATTTTGATTTCTTTGCAAATAATGTGTTAAAGCTTGTGATTTCTAAAACAATATTCAAATGCTTCCAATGCTCCTCCATATTTTGATATAGATGAGGATATCATTAAAGAAAACAAGATCAATGTTTCTGCAGTAATGTTTGAAGATTCAGTAACTGTACCTTGGAATATGTTTGGGGACTTGATTAACCCAAATGTCGTCAACTGAAATTCGTAGTGCCATAATGAGTTCAGAATGTTTATCTTAAACTGATCACACTCCCTCAACCTTATTTGGTGGTAACCAGATCTCAAATCAATCTTAAACACTTTTGCCCAATGTAGCTCAGCCAAAATAGTTCATCTATCTGTGGGATAGAAAGTTTGTTCTCGATGGTTTTAATATCAGTTTCCAGTAGTAAACACATATACATAAGGAACCAGCTTTCTTTTTAATGAAAACTTTTAAACAAAAGGCTTAGAGACTAGTTCTAACATTGTTCATTCTCTCCAGCCAGAAGTAGCCCTAGCAGTTTGATCCAAGCATAAGCACCTACAGGTTGAGTTTGCACCCCCCCAACGCAGATTCTCAATTCTGGCAGCCTACTTTATAATATTCCCGGATTGCATTGTGAATTATTCAGGGAATTTCTTTTATCTTCATAATAGGCAAACTTCACGTGTCAATAATAATGCAGTTTGCACCATTAACATGTTGGGTCCACAAACACCATCCAACAAGCCATATTATTCACATGGTCCACGTCATCTAGTGAGGCCTCATCTTTCATGTCCAGCAATGAACAAGGAAGCTGAAGCAGTTGAAATACAAATGGCCTTGTAAATTGATTAGGGCATTGTCTCTCATCTCAAATTTGATGCATGAAGATGCAAAGATGCCTAGATTCCTAAGGCCCTAAACAATATTCTCTATGCAAGGTAACCCTTCTAAAGAGTCGGCCTTTAGGAATAACACAGTTTGGTAGCTAAGTCCAGCAATCTACTCATGTGTAACATATCCTATTCAACGGAATAACTTTATTTGCTAGCCTCTAACGAATTTGTAATAGTGTTTCGAAATATCCCCCTAGGATATTTGTTTCAGATTTTCATCCAATAATTCACAGAAAAAATTAACAACAATTCCACATGCAAAAGATTTCAATACACCATCAAATTAACTGATAATCATTAATTTTCAGACTGAAATAATAGTTCTGAATTTAAAGATAAACATGGCATTAAAATCCTCAATAGAACAACAGCAAAAATTACCAATCCTAGCCACAGCATTCACAGTCGGATTGGACAACCAGCATAAAGCATTTGAAGCACATGTGAGTCACCTGCACGATAACTCCAACTGACAATGGGTTTTCTTCCACTGCCACCAAGCTCGAGGGTTTGCGTCCTCAAACCTACTGAAAACTAGAGCTTCCCAGAAACTCTCCAAGAGAATTAATTTCCAAACATAAAACCAAGCATGTCCAAAATGATCCTCTCCACGTTATTAAATAGCCCAACCTTGTGACTCTTTGTTCGCCCGCTGACTATCTCTTAAAATTCCTTTTAATAATTAAGTGACTTTACTTTATAATTTGATATTGTCATTAAAGTCACTTTAATCTGCAATAAATAATAATTAAATTAAGTTGTCTTTAAAGTTATTATGTTTTGACAACTTAATTACTTAATGGATTTCCTAAAATCCCAAAAAGGGGACATTACAGACCTCCCTCCTTAAAGATTGCTTGTCCTCAAGCAATCATGAATCTGCATACCAATACCAAGATCCCAAACCATCCTTAGGAACACTGTTTTACAAATCCGTTGTGCCACACTGATTAAAACATCTGCATACCCACAATGAAGCAGCATATCTTGGTCCACAAGAGTCAATGCACCAAACATATCACTACCTGGATCCCATATCAATTTGTAGAACGTGCTATAAGTAATGAAAGAGTCTGTCAACCAATCACATTGAGGTAACCGTCCACGCATGTAGAACAACCGGACAAGATGAAGATGAACCCCTTCATGCCCATAAACCAACATGAAGGAATACCAAAACTCGCTACCATAACTCTGATCAGCAACATAAATGATTTCAAACATGTCACCAAACCAATGCCAATCAAAGAAAAACCTCTCACACTCCATCTCTATCCAAGAGAAGCATCCTTCAACACTCCCATATCATTGAGTCGCTAATGCAAAATCAGGAAAAGCTATATGATTCCAACTAGGACAGCCACCAGTCCATAAGAAATCAAAGAGTATGAAGTCACCAAGCAACAAACATACCGCTGCCCTATCAAGAGAAATAGATGACAATCTCAAGATTGAGGTGTGTATGCCTTCATTGCCCAGCACTGATAACTCTTGAAAGTCTAATTCACTACTAGTGTCATCAATAAAATCAACTTCTTCACCCATGGATTGATCACCATTAAGTGAAACTTCAGAGTTGGTAAAGTCCTGCTTATCATCATCTTGAAGCATGACTTCTTCCAAATCTGGAAGCTCCTATCTAACCGTTGTCCCGTGACTGAAACTACTCTGAAATCTACTTGTATACCTTGTTGTCACAGCCATTTCATTGCCTGCAAATTGTTTTTTCATCATCAAAATTTATGGGTTTGTTTCCTTGCTGGTCCTTCTACTCTTCATTGTTATCATGTGTATAACAAATGGCAAGAACATTGTGAATTGTTTCGTCCCCACCAAGAGTATTGGTCCTTCAATGATTTGCATCATCTCCATGCTCTTAAGATTAGCTTCTTCTTCCTTAAGTGTCGCTGTAGTAGAAGTTTGATTTTCTGATTTGGATAATTTATAAAGCAGCATACTTAGTTGTAAGCAAAGTTCATCCACCTCCTCCTTATCTTCTACAAACTTAATAGCAAGATCTCTATCCTTGAGCAATTTCAAACAATCTGACTTCATCTTTCCTAGTGCCTCTCTAATGGTGTGAAGGTGTGTACTATTGATTCCAACTGCCATTCTTTTTTCCCTTTCCTCAATTTGGGTTTTCCAAATGAGGTCTTCAATGAATTTATGATTGTTGTCTTCTCTTGTTAGAACCTGCACATCTTCATCTTCTGAAACCATGAGATGCTCCTTCAAATCTTGCACATCAAGAGGTTGTTGATCCAACTGGTCAAAGAGAGATGAGCTATCCCTTATTAAATTTTCTGACTTACTAACTTCTGTAGCAGCCATATCATCGATCTCACAACAAGTTTCCATGCATTCTTCATGAAGGAAAGGAGGGACCAAACTATGTTCATACAAAGATTCATCAAAAGAGCTTGTCTCTTCACAAAAATTATCTATGTTGATTTCTAGGTCACCAACAAAGAGTTTTAAATGCTTCTCACCTAAAACCATTGTTTCCTCCTTCAAATTATCCTCCTTAACTGATTGAATGTCATTATCCTTTTTGCTTGTAATTTTAGCTTGCTCCTCATGAGACATGGAAGCATTCTCACCTGTAGTTCTACCCTCATTACCACTTGGCTGCAATGTATCCTCATCCTTATTAATTTCACAAATATGATCAAGTATCCAAGCCATCTGACATCTGAAAAAAATCTGCTCTCTTCTCATTAGGTTCTTGCTATTTTTTGGAGATCTTGAAACCTGTAAACCCATGGAGATCAGTTCATTTTCAGTCATGTGTTCCTTGAACCTTTCAATTTTCCGCTCAAACAACCCTTTGGAGAACTCATAAGAACAATGTGAGACAACCAGCCCCTTTCTCCAAATAGCTAATAAATCTGATTGCAACTGCCTGCACATATCATCATCCGCATCTAGGATCATGGACAATATGTCAGACATATGTGTCTTCACCTTATCTGAATGGAATTTCTTGATTTCAGCAATGAAACAATTGAACATTTGAAGAATAATTTTTTCACATCCGAGATCAAACATAATGATAAATGATCTCGTACTTCCATGATTTCTAAAATCTTAGCCCTCTTACCCAAAGTAGGGGCTTTGACATCATGTAACCCATGTAGGCTCCTCCACAATCAGCTGTAAAACCCTCTTCAAGATGTTATCATTATAGGGTGCTACAGGAGCTCTTATTCTTATGATCTCAATGTGGCACGAAACAACTGCAAGTCTCACCTCTTCATATGGATGTTCCATAAACCTGTATTGGACCACAGGAAGCATTGAAGCCTACAAAGCCTAATTCAAAAGCCTCCAATCAGACTGGTCTACTTTGGACAAACATGAATCTAATTCCTCCAACTTAGAGAGAACATCATCAGAATTTTTTATGGATTTCAATTGTAATCCAATTACATAGAGTCGATTTCCTACTTCTTTTTCTTTCTGCAAGTCCCTTAGCTGCTCATTATTAAATGTGTCATTAAATTCTTTTGAGAAGAAGACACTTTTCTGATCTGCCAGTATCTTCATTTTTGCTTTGGTTATATGAAGTTCGATACCACCGTGATAACCTATAAGAACACTTGCTAGTTCTAACCCCTATTTTGAGAATGCGACAAGTGACTGTTTTTTTGGGGGGGGGTTTTCCCCGTGGTTTGCTGAACCTGGTGCATTTTAAATTGTTTGTTTCTTGCATTCATACATTTTTGCAGACACTTGTTCATCAAGTTCCAAAGTAACCAAAACATTAAAATAATATTCCAAATGTAATGTCCCCTTCTCACTAGTTTGCAGACATACAAGGAGTTTGGCCTATTACTTGACCCTCGTAGGCCATGAAGTTGATGAGAGGGTCACTTGGGCAGTGCTTGTGGCTTCACATTTGATTTTTATATGATTTTTGGAGAGACAATGTACTCTCACGTAGGGCGTCACCTATGAAGTCAATTGCACTTTATATTATAATGATACTTTAATATTACCTCAAGTGCAATTAAATATTATTTTATTAAAGGGGAATCTTCTAAAAGGTGGCCGATCCCTTGGAGAAAAAAAAAATTGAGGGGTAGGCTCATTTGTTCAATCATCGAATGTTTTGACTACTTCTTTCTTGATAGCTTGTGGAGCCAAGGGTTTCTGCAGTTCATTTTCAGTCATTGAGAACGATAACTCTCTTTGATTGGCATAACTGTGGTGGTGAAAGATCCTCCGAAGGGTTGCAATTGAGAGTGAGGGATACTTCAATCCTTCATATTGGAGTTTATCGAGTTTGAAGCATCATTCATGGGAGATGATTTGGAAACATACTTCAGATTCATGATCATTTGATGTTTTTATATCTGCCCTCTTATGAGGAGATAGGCAATTTATTTGGAAGCATTTTGGAGGTGATTGAAGGCACTTTCTGAGGTTATTTCCAGGTCTGCCATGGGGGTCGATCAGACCTATTGATCCTCATATTTTCATTCATTACTCATTGCTGGTGGATCAGAATTTTGTGGGCATTGCTGCACTGACTTCGTGAGGCCAAGACAATCATTCCAATAACAATTTGGAGCTGAAGACTGCTTACTTTATGTTATTTTACATCTGCAACTTCAAGGGCAGGGCGGGCCAGCTACCAAGGGGGTGATTTCCATCATTCCATCATAGAAGCCTCTAAAAATCCTAATAAAAATCGGCAATCATTGTTGAAGGTGTCCCATTCCTTTGGCATCAGCAAATCAGGTTTTTGATCCCTCTTGGTCTATGTTTTGGTTAATATTCTGAGTACATTGTGTTCAGAGATTAGGGGCAGCCATTAGAATACCTCATATGTCAATTAGGTTTGAGTAATAAATGCTATTGTGCCATTTGCAAAGTCTGGAATTGTAATCAGAACTTTTGGACAAGCAGTATTGAATATTTGGCTTATTTATTCTGAAGCATGTATGCCAAGTGTTTGATAAAATATCTATTTCCAATTAAAAGTGCATTTGAGGTGTATTCTTCATGTTTGATTGTTTATCCATCTTCCTACATCAATTGCAATCAGTATATGATAGATTTCAGCGTGTATGAAAAATGTTTGACAATATTCCTTGAGTTCAACTTCATCATTTTACACGTATATAAGCAAGGGATATTACACCAAAGGTGGCGTTCATTGCCATTTATTTGTCCTGAATGAAATAGTTTCAGACACTACATAAGTTCATGGCTCAACAAATGATATTCTTCCAAAACACATTACTCCTTACACTACAAATTATTCCAGGAAGTACAAAGTTTTTCAGCTCGAATTGATACTACTACTACAAGTTTATCATTCAAACTATGAAAGATTCAAACAATGGAGCCTGGCAATATTACTTGAGACTGTTTCGCTACCACGACGACGCCTTTCAAACTTCACGTCCAACCTGTAGCATGAATGGCGCTCTTATTACCAGCTAGGCGGCTTCCATTTCCTCAGTCAACTGCCACACTCCTAACATGACCTTCACGCAACTCCAGCAACACTTAGGGAATTTTGCATGGGTTCCAATCTGCTACATGTAATCCTTCTGTCTAATCAAATCGTATTACTATGACTTCCTGCTCAGAATCTGCTGGTGATGCAACAATATTAATTCTCCCAACAGCAGCTTTATGTCTCAGGTCAAAGCATTCTAAAGCACCATCTTCTCCACCACAAGCTACCAATCCATGAACTAGGCTTTGGCAAATCACGTTGATTGCAGGAAAATGGGTCTCATGAGGAGCAAGAAAACGGCCCTGTTCCACTTAATACGATACAAATCTGGTGAAAAAGAAAATCACATGACCAACAATAATAGGCAATATCCTTCCCAGCATTGGAATACGAAGGCTGTAGTGATTCCCATATTTAGCATGAAGACAAACAAAACGATCAGCACAGAGAAAAGCAAATTTTGAGTAATTGTCTCCCAATACAGTTTGAACGACTCCCAAGAGTCACACAATAAATTTGATTTTTCCACACTGCGGTTTCTTTATTTGGCACTGGGCAGTTACACAGTAAATTTGGTTCTAGCAGGTCAGTTACAATTCCCCCCCCCTCCCCCGCAGTGCCAAAGAGCTTGTCGGCAGATGAAACAGCAATACCACAAGAACCTGTTGATAGAAGTTAATCTGACAACATTCAACTCCCGATATGAAAGTCGATAATTTCATGACTCCTTATTCAAGATACTTCGCAAGTTTTGCAGAGTTAGGAAAAAACAATAAACGGCTCCCTCCAAATATTCCTACCCAGCTAAGGTAATGTCTCCAAGAAATAAGCTGATGAAAAAAAGAAGCCCACGTATCTATGAATTCTCCACCACAACGATTATGAATCGACTGGAAAGGGCCACGTTGCAATGCTTGATCTTTTGTGATAAAAACGTCTCACACTTTAATGCAAGCAGCAATCGATGGCTTCAAAATTAAACAGAAAACACCCACCACAAGGGACATACAATTCTCGGAAAATCGTCCCGTAATAATCAAGAAAAAACAACATCAAAGAATTTTTGCCCTACTTCAGCAACGATATCATTGACTCACAGAATACATATACCCAGTAATTGCAATAACTTTTCATGCACTTGTAGAACCAGAAACTATTATTTCTTGTTTACTCCAATAGCCCCATCATTCTTTGATTGTGGTTTTCTTTGATGTTCTATAGTGGTAGTGGCCTCGATAAAGTGATACCTCATCTCACAGCCCTCCACAGCTTTTCATGAGCAAAACATACACAAAATTAACCGGAAAGTCGAGTATTTAGTGATACTGATAGTATTGCTTCCTTCAGTTGCAGTTGGTTTGATCTTAGAAATAGTTGCGGTGCTCTCACGGTAATGATATCATTGACCAATATAAATTGCAGTAACCCTGCAATGGATTCAAATGTTTATAATCTTTAATCCTTATTACCCACGATACCCCTGTAGCCAGTCACTTGCAGATGTACACCCAGAAAGAACTTCAAAAGAACAAACCGACACACCTCAAGAAAGGAGTCTCACGATTTCAAGAAGAAATCCTCCGCTATGCACCAAGATAATTAGAGCTCAGTCACAAAATCATACTATTAACTTGCCAAAAAAAAAAAAATTGAAGTGCCAGTATATTCTTAAAATTCAATAAACCTGACAATAAAGAGTCCCAGGATTAAATTGTCGAACCTTATAAGGCAATTCTTCCTTCCGTCAATTCTCAAAGCCACAATTTAATATTATTATTTATCGCCCAATATTGCAAAGACTCTGCCAAATATAATTGGACCTACCCATCTTATGCACTCAGAAAAATATTCTTTATTTCAATTGGCCTGCTTATTGGCAATTAATAGCAAAGCCACTCCAATAAGCTCAAAAATTATTATTTTATTGATCACCCAAATCAATATCAATAAACCAAATTGATGAACAGATATATTTCTCTGCTCTGATACCACTGAAATATCCCCCTAGGATATTTGTTCCAGATTTTCATCCAATGATTCACAAAAAAAATTAACAACAATTCCACATGCAAAAGATTTCAATACACCATCAAATTAACTGATAGTCATTAATTTTCAGATTGAAATAATAATTCTGAATTTAAAGATAAACATGGCATTAAAATCCTCAGTAGAACACCAGCAGAAATTACCAATCCCAGCCACAGCATTCACAGTTGGATTGTACAACCAGCATAAAGCATTTGAAGCACATGTGAGTCACCTGCATGATAACTCCAATTGACAATGGATTTCCATCCACTGCCACCAAGCTCAAGGGTTTTCATCCTCAAACCTGCTGAAAACTAGAGCTTCCCAGAAACTCTCCAAGAGAATTAATTTCCAAACATAAAACCAAGCGTGTCCAAAATGATCCTCTCCACGTTATTAAATAGCCCAACCCTGTGACTCTTTGTTCGTCCACTGACTGTCTCGTGGAATTCCTTTTAATAATTAAGTGACTTTACTTTATAATTTGATATTGTCATTAAAGTCACTTTAATCTGCATTAAATAATAATTAAATTAAGTTGTCTTTAAAGTTATTATGTTTTGACAACTTAAACTTATTTATTTAATGGATTTCCTAGTGTCCCAAAAAGGGGACATTACATGTTTCCATGTTTGTCTATTCAAACCCATTGCATGCTCAGATAATTTTCATTAATATCCATTCCTTTGTCTGTAAATTGTCTGCCATGCAACTCCAGAGACTGGCAGAGATCACTCGTATCTGAGTAAAACTCACTGAATTTCGATCCAAACTTGGATTCCTCACCAGTCCAAAGAATTGTCATCTTAAAGTTAAACAGCCATCTTGTCACTTGATTTCTATAATGAGTTCTAAGCCATGCATGTCAACTTGTTTGTGGTATCAAAAAGAAGGAATACAACCCAGGGTTGATTCAATCTATCCAAAAGAGCAACAACATAAAACAAAGGTGTCCAATGATGCAAAGAAACCAATTTCGGCAGAAGCCCAAACACTTATCTAGGAAGCTTTGGAAGAACAAAGAACTCTCTCACAATACCACAACCTAATGTAATACAGATGCAAAAGCATAAGGATTTCAAAGAATCGATGTTGTTCAATTAATCAAGGAGACAAAGCTCCTTTAAATAGAGTTACAAAGACGATGTTTCTAAAAGAAACAATCATTAACTAGAGGCGAAATTAGAAACAACTTAAATGACCATTAATAACACAAAGAGAAAGATATTATTCTAATACCCTCCCTTAATGGTCATCATTCTAATTACCAAGAGAAATAACAGAGAAGGTTGCCCCCTTCTTCTCAGAACATGTTGCAACAGAAGACAAGAGCCTGCCACTAACTCTACCACTTGAGATGAGTCTGCCACCAACCCTCCCAGAAATTGCAGAACTTCTGGAGATACCCAAAACAACACCAACCGTCCAACCTGATGTTGGAGAATTGTTCCTCCCTGTAACTAGAGACACACTAAGAATAGTTGTCACGATTTTGAGGAAAAAATTGGCAAACCCTCCAAACTATTGCAGATGAGCAAGATGCCCGAAAAATAGACTGCAAACAAGAGACTAGTGCAGATGTTCGCACAACAACTCCAGGTGCGACTAAAAACAGACTGCAGCAAAGTACAATTTTTGAGGAAAAAATCATTAACCCTCATGATTTTTTTTTTACAAGGACAAAAAATATTTAAAAACCCACAGATAATTTTTAGGACAAAATTATTAAAACCCACAGATTTTTTTAAGGGAAAAAATATTGAAACCCATCAGAATTTTTTTTTAGGTAAAAAAGTATTAAAAAATAAAAACTGAAACAAACATCGATGCCCATAAGCCATCTTCACATTTTTCGAGGCACGAAAAACGAGGTATTGAGAAGATGCTAAGCGCACAAAACCTAACTGCCTTCCAACATCAAGTTGGTCAATGATGCCATCTTGCACGTTTCCCAATGCATGGAAAACGAAAAAATTGAGAAGAGGCGTTGGCACAGAATTCAATAAATTCGAATCCCAATGCAGAAACAGAGCTAGATGCAAGTACAGACTTCAAAAAAATGAAGTACGACGGGCACGAATTTCAAGAAAAAAAATCTAGCTGACCCAGAAAAATCCGAAGACAACCCAAAAATCCTTGCAAAAAACCCAGAACGAATCTGCTATCGGAATCTGGATCCGCTGGCTCGAAAATCGAGGCACCCAGAAAATTCTGACGACGACCCAGTTGAGGTCTCGAAAAACCCACCACAAATCTATACTCAGAAATTTTTTTCGACTGAATCTGGAGGGTCAAAACCCTAGCCGAAAATGCAGATTTCCATACAAAAATGGCAGAAAAAAATCTGCAGGCGGGAAAAAAATGCGTCGCGTGGTTGCGCGAAATGCAAGAGAGACGGGTCGCGGGAGAGGGCAGAAAATAGCCAGAAAACCCTAGTAGTGCAACCAAAATGAACTGCAATTTCGAATAAACAAAGAAATTTTTCAAAAAAAAACTGTTAAAAATTCATGGCGAATTTTTAATTGAAAAATTATTTCGAAATTAACCAAGGCTGCTCTGATACCATAATACAGATGCAAAAGCATATGGATTTCAAAGAATCAATGTTGTTCAATTAATCAAGGAGACAAAGCTCCTTTAAATAGAGTTACAAAGACGATGTTTCTAAAAGAAACAATCGTTAACTAGAGGCGAAATTAGAAACAACTTAAATGACCATTAATAACACAAAGAGAAAGATATTATTCTAATATAATGCTCAACCAAGTCCCACATCAAACACTTAGGTTTTATTTTCAATACGAAAGTCCATTCAAGGTGCAAGCAAATCTCAACATCCTAATTTCCAAAGATATATCAACACTAAAGCATCAAATGAATTGATTCAACATTTGAAGGCTTAATATACCATCAACTTAAAAAATGCAAGGATCACCTTGACAACTCTAAAGATACCAATCCCACTACTTTGTTTGTTTCAATAGGGACCATAGCTTAGGGTAGCTTGCCAATGCACGTTTGAGAATTGTATCTCACACATGCAAAACTCTCTTACTCATGATGTCACACCATTGGAATTGGCATTTTTCTCAGTAAGCTATATTTGCATGACTAGAAATATAGCTACATACAAAGCTAAGGCACAATATTAATCTATCAAGGTCAAAATTTGTTCTATCACATTCCAAGGTCCCCTCCAAAAGCTCATTATCTATCAAGCAATACAAAAAGCTCATCTCTCACGCACAAAAGTTTTCATTACCCATGTTCTTCCCAGAGTTACTACAAAACACTTCAACGAAGCATACTCTAGCAATTCAATCTATTGAATTTGCATCTCAAAAACCAAAGCTTGATACTTTGCTACAGCAATATGAAGATATCTCTAAAGAACCCAAAGGCATTCCAGATCCATAAAGCATTAGATTGATCTCATCCTGAGATCACCACTTCTATTACAAATAAGTTTGGGAGAATGATGAGATTTGTACAAAAATTCAAAGAACTCAGTGACCAACATAAGATTTGACCAATTTCATCACCTTTCAGTATTCCAGTTGTCACACACTCAAGAAGGATGGATTGTGGCATCTCTATTTAGTGTATCTTTCACTCAACAAGATCCCTATGAAGCATGTATCTTCTACTCACATTGATGATCTTTTGGACCACCTTAAAGCTGCATAATCATCACAAAGATTGATTCCAAGTTCAGTTATCCAAGTTCTGGTCAACCTAAAAGACAGTATTCAAGACACAAAGGCAAGTATGACTGGTTGATGATGCCTTCCGTTCCACAAATGCACCTACAAACTTCTTGTGGCTTCTGAATGATATCTTGCGACCCTTCACAAACACCACCATCATTGTCTATTAAATTAATAGAACTCACTAAAGTTTAATAGAATTTGTTTTTTGAATTGTAGCATGCAATATCCCAAACTACAGAAACTAAAATGGACATACATCAGTAAACAGATAAATACATGTCATAGGCTATAGCCACCAAACCTGCTCATACACTCTTCATTAATGTGGAGTTAACAATTTAGAACGATTACAGCAAGTAGATGCAAACTGCCTTTGAACTGAGCATGCATAGGCACTTCATTCAATCTAACCGAGTAAGAAAGAGAAATGTACAGGTGAATGGACACCAGATTCAGTCTCTCTGTGATGCAGTGAGTGAACCATACATGGAAATTAAAATTATTTGATGTACTTGGACAAATCTACAAGGTGAAATCAGAAATTTACAATGTAGAGATATTTACTAGGGGTAATCAACCAAAAAGTTAATGATTATTTGACAGGGCCAAAAATTATCAGTAATTTCATCAATCTTAGCTTAACATTGTGACAAATGTGCTCATTTCAAAACCAAGGAAGAATGTCAAATTTCAACCCTGATCAAAATCTCTGAAACTGGAAGGAAACTCTTGATAGGAAGCACAAGTGCCTTCTTCACTTTTCATCCTCCTCATCTTTCTTTCTCAAAAGCAAGCTACACGCATGTTATTGTAAGTCACAAAGCTTGTACAGAAGATATAAGCTGGCTGTAAACATGCACAGTAACTTGTCTTGAGAACTCCAGGTACTTTATCGCCATTCTTGAATACAATGCCTAACTGTATGAAAAACTATTTACTGTTCTATTCAATTCCTTTCCAACTGTTCATTTTTTTCAACTAGGATTGTTCTTTGTTTTTCAGACTAAGATGCCAGTACTTGAAGTTTAAATACCTGTTTTCCTTAACATCATAAGCCTTCCCCTATTAAAATCCCAAATAGCATACAGCTTTGTATACATCACATGTAAGGTACAAATGACAGAATTGCATATATCACTATAAAAATGAGAAAAAAGAGTAAAACTTAAGCATTATAAAGGCAATGGGAAAGGTTCATGTTCTTCTGAATTTGTTGCTTTCACATGTTTTCTGTTTTAATAATCTGTCAGAAAAAAATACGTCAAATACTTTCCAAAAAGCATTTCACCCGAACTAGATGTCAATTTAAATTCTTTTTCTAAAATTTTCTCCTAAGATCTGGTTAGATCAAGTCTTGATCTGATACAGATCCCGTTTAGAAAAGGACCTCCTAACTAACTTGTTTAGAAAGGAATCTCATATCTACTAATATGGTTCTAATCTTACCTATTACCATCAAAAGATATAACCCCCATTCAAAACTCTTAGTTTTCCGATTTGTTAGTTGAAACTGAAGTTTAATCTAATTATGTACAACATATTTCCAGGACATCTTAGATGTGAACACTCAGTGGCTATTTACCAGAGAAAGATGGCAGCATTGATTGTCATGAATGTAAGTCTAAGATCATCTGAATGTCAACATTCAGTGGCTATTTACCTGAAAAAGATAGATGATGGCATTGATTGTCATGAATGTAGGTCTAAGGCGATCAGTTGATATAGCACGTGCCTGTAAAAAGTAATCCAATTTACATTATGACACGGAGTTTGCAAAATATAATATTCCAGTACAGCTTATATTGGAATAGGTTAATAACAATAAGGAACTGGTTTAGAAGAACCTGATAGTAAATTTCTGCCCAAAACAGCACCAACAGTGCATATGTAGTGAAGAATAGCAGCCCAGGCATATCAAGTAAAATATATTTCAAAATCTAGTAGTCATAATCACCAGAATAAAAGTCAGCAAAAAAGCAAAAGCTGTAAGCATAAATTAATAATGTTAAACGCATTAACTAATAATTTGAAATGCACATAAAAAATGCAGCATAGAATACTAGAAAGAATAACAAAATTGCACCTCAGGTTCAATGTTTTGCACACTTCGACGGAATACAAAGATCACACAGCGAACTGCAAAACAAGGAAACAAAACTTTCTTAATAAAACACTTTTTCATTAAAAAATCGCAGACAATAATCAAAACAAGTATAAAATAAGCTTATTCTTCTAGGATTATTGTTATTTAAAAGAAATGAATGCTCCGAACCCTAATTATTCCATACAAAATTGATTTGGGACCAACTTGCAATTTAAAAACTTGGATCCTACTCACAGAAGACTGATATAGACAATCCATGACTAAGTGATGCTATTGTTATCTAATTCACATTCACAATGGAATACATCTGACCCCAAGACATCAATGCAGTAAATTTTTTGAACTATTAAATAACTGCTCTAAACCCATATTACCTGCAGCTATTTATCTAAGGCTTACCTCCATTCACAACAACATTGAGAAAATGAAAAACTTTCTGAGTTGTCCACCCATATTCTGGCACTCTCAGCTCAATACGAATAAGTTGAATCTAAAACAACAAAAACATGAAACCCTATTACCAAAAATTAAAATCTTTAAAATTTTAAATGATTCAAAATCAATTGGTTCAAAAATAATTCTGTAATTTATCATTACACTACAAAAAATTCAATATAAACTTTGATATTTTGTTGACGATAAAACTATCCTAATTAAAATTCATTGGTAACTGATATAAGTTCAATCAGGTTCTATAACTATGTAGCATTAGACTCTTGTGACATCCACTTTTCCATACCTTTTTCTATTTGTTTTCACTTTGTCTTGAAATAAATTAGGATGAAAGGATATATATTAACACTTATCTGTTAAATCGAAGCTATTGAATAAATTAGAATTGCGGGGGTTGGGGGGCATAGGGAAAGTAAAAATCATAGTTTAGGTGCACTGTAAGAGAGGGATCACACACATTGCTTCATATGGGTGTTGATGAATCATTTGATCTAAAGTATGATTGAAAGCTTAGATTATGTTTTTATTCTAGTTTGAATTTGATTTTGACATTAGTGGCTTTTAACAAATTTTCAAGTGCACTTTTGGATTTTGAATTTGATTACGATTATTTGAGTTCAATTTCCTTGATTGAGGGAGTTTTGTCTTTTTTGAGTTGGAACTGATTGTTTGGTTTGCACATGTATGTTCTTTCATTGGGTTTTGAGTCTTTTGACATACAAATTCACAACTAGAATTTTACATTTGGGCAATTTTTTTATTATTTTGGATGTGGGAGTGGTTGTTGTATATGGTATTAAATTTCTTATTATTTTGGATATGGGAGTGATTGTATGCATCTGGTATTTGGACCCGGGTTCAAACATTAAGACCTTAAACTAAAAAGCTTTGCTCCCCATCTGCAGGTTTCAAGATGTCATGAACCAGGAGAGGAATTGTTGGCAACGATGATGCCAACAAGTGTCAGATTTTCATGGCAATCAAATCAATGTGAAGAACACCAATGCTGACCAGTAGCACACATTCAATCAAATCATTACCTTATCATTATGGATATAACCGCTTCAAAATGAAATCTAGCAAAACCATGTTGGCAGAGAAATAAAACGACCAAGAGTGGAATAATGATGGTGCCAATGAGCACCATAATGGCAACCATAGGCAAGCAAATCAAGAGAATGAAATAAACCACAAATAAGTCTGTATTGACAATGAGTTAGGTAAAGACTTGGAAAGGATATCCCCGCCAAAGTACAATGGATCAGCTTTTGGAGATGATGCTGAGACCTAGCGAATAGAAAAGGCTAGGTACTTTGAGCCTCTAACTGGTGTAAATACTGCAACACTGAAAAGAAATTGACACTTCAAAAAACCACAAGGGATCATATTGTGGCTTTGTTTAGGGAAAGCTAGCTGACTAAGTTGTACTTTGATTTAAAAAGCAACTAGATTTCATATTAAAGGAGATATTAACAGAGCTACAAGACTCACCAGGGCTCACCCAAACTCAGTAAATCCTAAGGCGGGCAAACCTAACCAAGGCCCAAAGTCTCAAGACCCACATGCCCAACGAGTCCAACCAGACTCTCCAGATCTACTAGACTCACCAAATGTCGCAAGTCTTGTCACTGTAACTCAGTAAAATCAAGCATGCAAATTATAAAAAAAAACAGAATAGAAATTTGAAAACACTCAAACCTAACAGTCTAATAGTTAGGGCCTAATTATTGCTCTATGGCTTCCACACTTATTTTTAAGGGTTTGGAGGACAATTGGACCTTGGTTAAAGCAATAAATTTATGAAAATTAGCATGTGCCATGAGCCTCTATGTGATCTCAAAGGCTTTTAATTTGGGCATGGGGTACTACCCCTTGATCAATGTATACTTGTGCATGCGATCAAAGTAACTTCTAATTGATAAGTTTATTGTCTTTAAAGTTGATGTATTGAAGGGTGCATAGTAAAATATTTAAATCCTTTAAAAATCTTTAAATTTCATAATTTTTTCAGTTTACCAAATTTGAGTGCCAAGTACGAGTTTGAGTA
Organism: Cryptomeria japonica; assembly: GCF_030272615.1. NCBI lineage: Eukaryota > Viridiplantae > Streptophyta > Pinopsida > Cupressales > Cupressaceae > Cryptomeria > Cryptomeria japonica. The sequence continues at coordinate 337,388,307 of NC_081412.1, forward strand.
AAATATCAGCTTGCCAAGTCCAAGCTGAATTTCAGTCTTGTAACTATGGATATCATAGTTATTAAGTATCAGAGAAAATTCATTGCCTCACGCCATTGCCAACCAGACTTCTTGGGCGGTTAACCTTCTCAAGTTGATCATTTCTTGTGAGGTCTTAAATCCTGAGTCAGGGATTACATTGAAGTTTATGCACCACTATATATCGAGCTATGTTCCACTGAGTTTCAAGGACGGGGACAACGGGATGTGTTTCTGGTATGGGGGTATTTTTAGGCCAGTCTTTAGGTGACGGCAGGGGACAGCTATTAACAATATAGGGGAATTTTTTTAAATATAGAGAAATTTCAAATATTATGCATTGATAAAGCATATTGGATAATTAGAATTATAGTTATGTTTCTGATTATAAGGATAAACAATCTGCATACTCATCTTCACCGCAGTATCCATGTCTCAAATGATAGGAGATATTTAACGATGCACATTAGAGTAAGAAGAAACAACAGCATAACTCCCATCCTTCTTACCATTCTCTAAAGAAGAAAAAATATCCAAGCCACAGTCCACCAACTCGTAGAGAACCTTTGAATCCCTAAGGGCAACATTATGGAGAGAAAAAACAGCATCATTCTCACAAGGCACCCACACAACCTCCAAAAAAGAAGCAACATCCCACTCTATAACCCACACAATCTCTGGAGAAGCAACGTCTCCCTTTAAAACCCTATGGCCCACACTAAAAGGAGATAAAACATCATCCTTAATAGTGTTAAGCTACAACCCCAACTCCACTAGAGCAAAAGAAGGCTCCACAGAATTTTGTTCCAATTTGGAGGGCAAAAACCCTTTTTTTAGACCCAAAAAAGTAACACCAACATTAACCTCAGCCTCATCCTCTCTAGCAAACTTTTCCACCTTGATCTCTATCAATTTTGTCCTCCTCAGCCTCTAGCAAACTTTTTCTACTTCAAACGGGCTTCCATATCCATCCAAGAGGAGTTTGTCCTAATCATCTAGATAATCCTTTGGATCCACAACTCCATCTCCATCAAAAGGAGAAAAAACCCATCAGAAAGAGAAGGGTAATTTCTTTGCATTCCCCACAAATCACACCAAAAGGGCCACCGATAGCCTCTGCAACAGCCTTAGCACCAGAAGAAAGTGCTAAAACAGGGGTATTGAGCCCCTCATCTCCCACATCTTGCACCCCATCTCCCACATCCTCATCATCCACTATTGAATCCAATCCCCTCATAGTGGACACCCTTGATGTCCTTGCTGAGATAGCAGCAGAGAAAACTCTAGCTACCCTCACAGTCTCCACCTTTACTCTCACTTTTGTCACCCTTCACTTCCTCATCCCTTACCAATTGCATCTATTGATTAGGGAAAGCCATATATTTTTTTTGTTTTGAAAGGAAGCTAAGGTGAGGAAAACACTTCGTAACACTAATCTATTGGGGTAGATAATGCAAATTTTCTTACTTATCTTAATTTGGTATAGAATAAGAAACACATACAGAAGGAGATATACAACATGCAAATAAATTAACAATAAACACAAGATATATCGTGGGGAAAACCCTTTCGAGAGAAAAAACCCACACTCCAAAAGCTGCCATATATATTATTCAGAAAACACAACAGAATACATGCAGAGCAAGCTTCTCACATAAGCATCACCAAGCAAAGATCCAAAGGTAACTCAATACCTATAAGACACTTACACAACCTCCATCTCACACACCTAATATATAGGAGACACAATACATGAAACTGTCAAATGGTATTCCACAACAATGAGCTAAACCCACCCTAAAAAGTGGCACCCAACTTATCTCCAATCCAAGATGCCCTATGATGTGTCAACACACACACCAACACGTGTAGCTCCCTTTTACAGCTCCCTTATGTGTCCAATATATTTTTATATTTCCTATTTTAAGAGACCCAACTTCCGGAGGCCATAACTTTTGAACCAAGTGTTTGATTAATGAATCATTTGAACTGTTAGAAAGCTCACAACATAAATGATCTATCAAACTATAACCTTCTATGCTAGTTAGAGACACTTTTGGGCCATTTTGAAAGCCTCTAAGGCCCTCAAAATTGACTGAAACTTTCGTTCGCAATTTTCAAAAATAGAAACTTTAATATCTTCAAATCTAAACATGATCTTGCAACAAAAATTTACCAGCATGCATAACTAGCCAATTTGAAGCTTTGCGGAAAATTTCGGACTAATTCGTGCACAAAATGAAAACTTACTATAAATAGTAATCTTATGTAAATGCAAGGTTGAGACACCATTTTTCTAACATGTTTTTGTCATTTTATAGTTGAAACTTGAATCCTTTGGGCATTTTGTTAAGATCACTATATAAATATATGCACGATTGACAATAAAATCATTTGAATTTTGTTAATTTGTTTGTCAATTCTCATGTGAAATCTCAATTTAAGCCTAATGTTGAGTATTAAACTTCTACAATGTCTACAATGAATGCTTTATCAATGTTATGATAGGAATTGAAATTTGTCTATATTTTTAAAAAATTTCCTATTTTTTAATAGTCATCCATTGTCATTCCCTAAAAAATAGCCCAAAAGTAACCCCATATCAGAAACACGTCTGCCATCCCCTGTCATCCTTGTCCACAAAACTTGGGGGATCATAAGCAAAACCCAATCATATGAGGGAGATGCCTCTTTAAATGCAAAGAAAAATCATTAATCCAATAACAATTTTTCCAACTATTATGAAAATTTGTTGCTGCCCATAGCACAAGTCAAATTGTTTTTAGTGAATACATCAATGATAAATTTGACCACTAACAACTTATCCATTACATTTGTTTGTTACTTTTTTATAACCTTTTTCTATTTATAGACTATGTCTATTTTTAATTTTTTAGCATGTAACCACTTGCTAATTTAGCTTATGATAAATAATATAATGTGATGCTCTGCACATGAGAATTTATGCCGACTTCTTGCATCTCATTCGTCAATTCTTAACAGACAATGGTAACAAAGCTAGACCATATTGAAGAAAGCCCAATTAGTCTGGTACAACAATCGTATGGATTTCAAACTAATTGAGAAGAGAAGGTACAATGGAGGTTGTGAGAAAAATCATGAATTTGCAATTAAGAGAAAGGCAGAAATTGGAAGGATTTTAATAGAAATCAAGACCACTTTTATCAAAATCGATGGCAATTTTGCTAAGGAAAATTGTGGGCTGGAAAAAAATAAAAATTGCAGCCATTTGCAGCAAATCAGAGATTGAAAATTTCTAGAAAATCACTTGGAAATCTCATGAAATAATTTGCTCATGAAAAGTGTTGTACTTAGCATCACAAAAGGGTTTACAAATATACAGTCACTATTTTCAAGAATTTCCATGGATTTTCAGAATACACAGTCACAATTTTCAGGGATTTCAACAATGCAGTAATTAGAGCATGAAGTTTTTTATTTTCTGCTATTCATCCTAGGGCATTAACACAATAATTTTTCAACGTTCATTTATCATTTATAGTCTCTTTAAAGCTTGTTAGAAATTTTTAAACATTGTTTCAATATTTTCAGGAATTTTTTTTAAGTTTTTTGGCTCACCAGGGTTTTCAAATATTTACGAGGGTTTGAAAAAACTTGGGTTCATATTTAAAAGTTTCAAGAAATTTTTATTTCTGGATCAAATTAAAGAAGTTGCTAGAGCTTTAAAAATTTTAGGATCAATTCTAGGGCAATTTTATTTTTCTAGGAGAAGATTAGCATTTAGCAAGCATGAATAAGGCATCCAAAACCTCACAAACCTTCATTATGGATGTCATTTCAACAAATTTTTCACCATTTTTTGTTTAGGGTTGAAGTTTCTAATTGGGGGTTATTGGAGACTCCTAGGCATCCACAAGACGATCAAAAGGCTCCTAGGAGTCCCTCAAATGTCCCAGGGATATCATGTCATCCTACCATCCCCAAAGTCTAGGTGGCATCCCTATGGCAATCTCGGTGTAGTGGAGGGATGTTTGCCCCAAGTCCCCATGTCCCAAAAACGTCCTCGTCCCAAAAGGGCAAGGATATTTTTTTTTTTTTCTTTGGGGGTGGGGAGCCAAAGGCGGGAAGGGGGGGACGTTTCCCCGCAGTTCGTTTTATTTTACTTCAAAACTATTCTAGAATTATTTATTCTTGTTTACTTAAGACTTAATTTTTAGTTATAGTTTTTCATAAATGTTACTTGTGCTTTAGTTTTTATGTACTTGGTCATTATTGGTAAGAATTGAAGAATGAGATGCAAGAAATTGGCACATATTCTGATGTGGATGGTGTTGGTCTATATTATTCATCATATGCTAAAATATCAAGTGGTCACATGGTAAAAATAGATATAGTCTACAAAGAGAAAAAGGTTATAACAAACTAACAACTTACTAATTTGATTGACAAGTGTATGTAGACACTTTATTATAATATTAAAATAATATAAACTTATATTCTAATACCCCCATAGGGTGCGAACTTTATGATAGTTGGTCCTTGAGAAAGATCTGTAAAAAGAAGAAAATGAACTTGTCTTGTTATGGATTTACCAATTGGTTTCTTTGTCTTCTGAGGTGATGCATCTAATTTGGTAAAGTCATCATTGGACTCGTCTACAAAATTTCACTAGGATTTTTGAGGCACAATAGGGGAATATTGCAGAGATAGAGTCTTGACTGAAGGCCAATGTTGCAGGGGCTGCACCTCAGATGAAAATTCTTCCTTGCGGAGACATAGGTGAAGTGCCACCCAAAGGCTAACACATTGGACCACCCCATGAACTTCAAGGTACATTCATCAATGGTACCACAATACTCACTTTTGTATTGACTTCAGATTTCTAACTAGGCCAAAATTCCTTTGATGTAGAACGCAAAACAAGATCATCAAGTTTGTAAGGCCTTTATACACACCACTTGGCCTAAAATCTGAAGCAATGATTTTATCTTGGTTTACATCATGGACAATGCAAGAATTCCCACAAAAATTGGACTAGAATGTTAGGATTTTTTGTAATCTGACTGATAGAAAATATATTGTTGTTCAATCTTGGAAAATACCCCACATTTTGTACTAGAAGTTTGATGTCATTATTGAGTGTGATTCTGACATTGCCTATCCCTTTAACTATGTGTAACTTGCTGTCACCAAGCGATACAACATCCCTGTGAGTATTATCAGCAATGAACCATAACAATTCTTGTAGACCCCTACAAGGGGTGCTACCCATTGACCCCATTGGGGGCTCTTCCACAAGACCCATGCAAGGGGTGCTTCTCCTAGACCCCATAGTGGACTCCGCCTCAAACCCCTGCAAGGGGCACTACCCCTTGACCCCAAAACTCCACCCACCATTCTTATTGTTACTGCAATCATTGCCATGTTTTTTATGTTTCACTTAGCATGCCAAAGTTTCATTTGCAATTCTTATTCTTGGTTCAGTCCCAAAGTTTCAAAACACTTCCCACCATTTTTAATGTTCAAATTTCAATGCAATCATTTTCATGTTTTCAAAGTTTATTCATGTAAACTTTACATAGTGTCGCAAAGTTTCATTTACAGTTCTTCTACTTATTCCTTATACATCTTTTTATGACTAATTTTTCAAGTACTATATGTATTTGAGCCACAACCCCGCTGTCCCCAAACTTAGGCCTTTGGTTCCCCTATCCCTGAAACCTGTCCCCCCCATCCACCATCCCGAAATCCATGGAACATTGTTAAAAAATATAAATAAAATAAAATAATTTTTAAATAGCTCTAAAGTATAATACAGTAGCTCTTAAGTAATAAAATTAAAAAAAATTTAAATAGCTCTAAAGTACAATACAGTAGCTCTTAAGTAATAAAATAAAATAACTCTTTTAGTAAATAAAATAAATAACTCTTTAGGTAAATCAAATAACTCAACTAATATCTCTCTATGTTTTCAAAATGGCTGGATTTAAGATATCTAAACTAGTGGTAACAGATTCTTATGTTGTGGATCTTAGAAGAGTTTGTTGCAAGATGATCCTATAGTTCCATATATATCAAGAAGCTCAAGCCCTATGTGTTGAACTATGCATTGCATGACCTAGAATTAGCAAACATCATGCATGTCTTGCTTATGTAGCAACATTCCTTGCTAAACCTTTTGATTGTCAAAACGACATGTGGCATTGCTATATAGCTTCCAAAATTTAATGCTTGACAAAAAATGGTGGCTCAAATTCCTAAGTGGATGTGACTTTAAGTTAGCTGACATAAAAGAAAAAAGAGAACCAAGTTGCAAATGCCCTTAGTTGAAGGCAGTGTATAGCAGCTATGGTTACCTATCACACAATCTCCAAACAGCAGGTTCTAGGTAAGCTTTCAAAGGAAGAACATTATATTAAAATGAAGACAGCCCTAGTGACTGATGTTCAGAATCATTGTTTACAAGGTTGTACAGTTTTAAGAAGGATAGTTGCTGAATTATGATAGCAGGGTGTATATTTTAGACAAGGCAGATTTGAGAATAATGGTCTTTCATGAAGAAAAATTGACTTCAAACAGTCAGTCATCATGGTATAGCCAAATTGATGGCAGATTTGAGGAAATTATGTTTCTGTCCAGGGATGAGAAAGGCACCATGGTGTTTGTGGCTACAACCTTCGAATGTCAATGTGTCAAGTCCTAAAAGATACATACAACAGTAGAACTGTGGCCCCTTGACATTCCCCACTGGATAAGGCAAATAATTAACATGAACCATATCAAAGACTACCAATGTCTGGGAATCGATGCAACATGATTCTTGATGTTGTCAACAAGTTAACAAAAGCATCTGACTTCATCCCTGAAAATAGACAAGAAATTTTCTGACTAATGAAGATATTCATGCATGAGATCTTCAAATCACATGACTTTCTAGAGAAGATTATCTTTAATGGAGACACTTATGCAATATGCAAGTCTCTTGGTCTGGTTTTTATTTGTTTAGTTTTGAGTGTTGATGTGTGTGCTTGATATGACAAGAAATTCCAAACAATGACTTACAGCAAATGAAAGACTTCTATTGCAAACAATTGATAAATACACTACTGGAACACAAAGTCTGATACAGCAGTTCACCCTTGTATTATTTATTATAATAAGGCATTACAAATCATTCTAATGAGCTTACTACATACCCCTTATGAGCAGCTTCGGATTACAAGTTGCTGATCACAAAATCTACCTTCATGAGCCCTAGACACCACTCCAAACAGCAAATACTGAGTCGGTCTATTGTAGGGAAGCTTCAGCACATTTAAACCATTATTATGACAGCCTAGAATGCTCTCAAACCCCCACGTTTTCTGTATTGAAGCCAATGGTACAGCCAAGTATGAAATCGACCCAGCAGAAGTTGTGGACCAGCAAGTTTAAGTACGGCTCTAACAGCAAGCACGACCCAGACAGATTGTTAAGGCCCAGCAAGGAATACGGCCAGCAAAAAGGCACAGCCCAGAAATGCAAGACACTCAGAAAATCGAACCTTACTTCCTTCCTTGAAAACGCCTCTCCAAATCAGTCTATAAATGCGTCAAAACTCGAACTGGAAAAGCTCTTTGCACACAATGTTATTTCCTTGAAAGCTGAAAATATATTTAATCTCCAGACTGTGTATTGCAACAGCGTAGAGACTGTTAGCAATGAGGGATTTTATCCTCAAAGCCCTTGAATAATCGAACATCCACTAAAACCTGAAACTTTCCAAATCTTCAACCAAGCATGCCCGAAAAAACATACAAAATGCCCTTATATTCTTTCCTCAAGAGGTCGACTCATCTTGCCTAGCAAATGTGGGATAAATGAAGTTCTCTTTTATTTTAATATTTTATGAGCGCCCATGTACTCTAAGTGAAAGGGGACATTTAATATTTATAACACATAACTTTGTGTCCCACTAAAGTTATTAAATAGCAATAAAGCTGTTACCCCGAGTTTCCGGGACTGGGGGATGGGGAAACGGGTTTCCAGGACAGTTTTTTTTATTGGAGCAGGGGACGTGTGTGTATATATATATATATATATGTATGTATGTATGTATGGAAATCTGAAATATATATATATATGTATGAATGTATGTATGTATGTATGTATGTATGTATATGTATGTATGTATGTATATATATATATATGTATGTATGTATGTATGTATGTATGTATGTATGTATGTATATATGTATGTATATATATATATATGGAAATCTGAAATTTATATGTATGTATGTATGTATGTATGTATGTATGTATGGAAATCTGAAATTTTAAATATATTCATGAATCAGAATCTAGATTCTAAATCTAAAATCATTGAATCAATGATCGCACATCGAATCATCATAGAACTAAGAACATAGCATTAAATGAATCAAATTGAATATTGAATCATAGAATAAGAACATAGGATAGCATCATGATCAAATGAATCAAATGAGAGTTCCAATTTCAATTTCATACATTCATAGATATAATTCGTTGAAACAATGAAAAGTACCACTGTCAAGTATCATATCATATGTCAAAATATTTAAATAAGCAAACGCTGCAAGTTTCACCAAAATAAAAAGTTAAAGACTTAAAGTATCATATCATATGTTAAGATCAATTATCAATTTATCATTCTATCGATGTATCATATAATGTCAGAAGACTCAAAGTCTCAAACTTCAAAGTCAAAATGAAAACAAAGATAGTATGTTGATACCCCTAATATCAATAAATTAATAATTAAATTATTAATTTCATTGATTATCGCTACACTTCGATATTAAAAATATTGTTGTTTTGATATAAAAAAATGGATTTTATAAAAAAAAAATTGTTGTTGATGCCTCCTACTGCCGAAAACGGCCGTTCATCCCCAGGACGGTCGGGGGACGGCTTGGCCAACCCTAGCCGTCCAGGGGACGGTCAACGTTCTCCAACCATTGACCATTTTCGTGTTTCCGGGACGATTTCCAAAAATTTTGCTTGATCAGGGATAGCTTGGAAACGTTTCCGGCCGTCCCCTCGTCCCGGAAACCGTTTCCGTTTCTGAAACGTGTGCCTTTAGGGTGGAAATGCGTTTCCGGGTAAAATTGCTATAAAGTTAATAACTTAATTTTAACTTCATAACTCTATTGTTAAATAATAAATATCACCAAATAACTATTAAATCTCCAATAGATATTAAACCATTACCACCGACATAATTGTCATCCACTGAATCACTGACTTGGCCACTAACTTACTATAAATAGTATCTCAAAAACACATTGGAATCCCTTGCAACTGAAACTGCCTAGGCCAAATATCCTCAAGATCCCTTAAATGTCCTAATTAGCCTACAAGACCATGAAGAAATAGGCTAACAACATCATATAACGTGTGCTAGAAAGGGGACATTACAACTTACATTAATTCTAGATTTTGGGAGACTTCAAATTGCTTTGGGCACTAAGCTCACCTTTAGTTTAGTGTATCATCTTAAGACTTATGGTGAGACGATAAAAGTTAATCAAGTTATTCAAGATCTATTGAGAATTACATAATGGATCAGCAGTACATGTGCGAAGGCTATCACCCATGATCAATTTTGCCTATAACAACCCTTCGTCACTTAACCTTAAAATAGCTCCTTTCAAAGCTTTGTACAACAAGATATGTTTAACACTGGAGTTGGAATAATATGGAGGATCACATTATTATTGAGCCAGAAATGCTACAGGTAATGGAAGGGCAAGTCAAAATAATCAAACAATAGTTTTGTTATACTCGATTTTAGTTCACTCAATTCGTGCGATAACCCCTACAAAATTTGCCTACTTCTAGCCTGTATCCTCTAACGACACACGTCTAGGCACTTGTCAAACCCCCTCATGCATGGGCAGGTTCCTTGAGAAATGGTCTCATTTGGATCACTTAATTTGTCTTCTGAAAATTTGCTAAAAGTTTGTTTTCCAAAGTTAGTGGTTTTCCTCTTCATGACATCTCTCATTGCATATGTACTTCAGGTTTTAAAACCCGAAATACACATTCATCACTAATGAACATGCAAACCCAAAGTACACTTTTTAAGTCCATCCTATCTACAGATCAGGTTTTAAAAGCCGAACTGCAAGTCATCCTTGTTGCACAAATTGCAAATCGGGTTTTAGAACTCGATTTGAATATTTCACCCTTGTCACTTGCACATCGGGTTTTAAAACCCGATGTGCACTTCCTTGCATTTCCTCACAAAACACGATTTACATCACTTTGCACTTGTCACTTGCACATCGAGTTTTAAAACCCGACGTGCACCTTTTGCATTACATGCACATCGGGTTTTAAACTCTATGTTCAACCTTTATTGTTAGTTAAATGTCAAACGGATTTCAAAACCCGAATGACATGATTATGCATTGTTTATTTATCCAACCTAACTGTAAACCGGGTTTTAAAACCTAATTTGCATGTATTGCCAACCTTTTGTTGCAAATCGGGTTTTGAAACCCAATTTGCATGTTTTGCCCTTTTCTTGTTGTAAATCAAGTTTTAAACCCCAATTTGCAATTTTTTATCTACTATGTCAGAAATTTTTTAACTCTGGGGATTCTTCAAATCAGTACTACAACTCCATTCCAGATGCCAAATTCCACACACTAGGACCAAATGACTCTAAAGCACAAACTACCATACAATGATATAAAAAAATTCTGAAGAAGGATGATGATAATGAAGACGTGTCTTCGGACACTTGTTTATTTTTCATGTTGTCAATTATGGATTATATAATTTGTTTATGACATTTTACATGTAATTTGTAAAATTGTAATTACATGTAACAACAACACAAGTCAAAGTCAACTAGGACTCTGTTGTTGAATAAGTCAAACTTAGTTGCAACTTTCCCTCCTTTTGCTCAATGCTTTTCTCTATATAAAGAGGAAGCCTCATTGTAAATAAGAATCTTTTTGGCAAGCAACAAAAACTCTGCAGTAATTTACAGCGATAAAAATTGTGTTTTATACTTGTAAATTTGACCCCCAAGCAAAATATAAGGAGAACATTTGAGCTTCCAGACTTTGTGTTGATACTTTGTTCATATATTCGTTGTATTTTTTATGTTACAGTGATATATTTTTCTACATATACTTGGGACTCAAGTAAGGTTGTTGGAAAGAGCTTTAATCCGATTTCTTCCAGACTTTGTGCTGCAAATATTGAGGGTTAAATTAGCATAGTTAAGTTTTTATGATAGGAAGAAGCTACGAGACTTTGTGCTTGTAATTGTTCTTGTTCATAGCAGTTTAGAAGTGCATTATATTCATAGACTTTGAGTTGTTGTACGTTGTACATTGTTACTATAATAATCATTTTAGAAGGTTAATAGGACAATAGAAAAGTTGAAGACTTTGAACTTCTAATTCTATTTTCCTGTCCCGAGGAAGCAACGGAAGGCTTTGTGCTTTTATGGAAACTTTGATTCCTATTGTATAAGCATTTTTATAATTGTTGAAATTTCTTGAAAGTTTCTGAATTTTTTACTCTAAGTTGTAGTTTCTTTTCTGAAAAAAAAAGAGAAAAGAATATCATCTTTCTGAAAAAGAGAAAAGGATGTTGTCCCACCCAAGTTAAATTAGTATTTATAGGTTATAGTCAATTTGTAATAGTTAGAAGTAGGAAAGGGGGAGCCTTCCCTTCGAATTAGGAGAGTTTTTAACTCACGCGTTGTGGCTGAAACCATAATTTTGCACGCCTTCCGAGGGGTACAAAATTTTCAACCAACAGTTTTTTACGACTCTGTTGGGGATACAATACGCATTCAAAAGCCTCACGCTTTTGTTTTAAGTAGACAAGTATCCTATTCAATGTAATTTATTTTGTTGTAGTTTTTGTTCTAGCATAAAAGGACATGTAAAATGGTTGCCCAAGGTTTTTCAGGGAATGCCTTTGGTCCATTGAATCTGACTCCACCTCTACATGATTTTCCTCAAGGCTCACTGAAGAACTTTCCCAAGTTCTACAGGGACGGTAAACAACATCCAGATGAGCACATTACTTCCTTCTATATTGCATGTGGTGTGCTTGGTGTGGAACATGAGGATGTTTCAGTGAGACTTTTTGTTGAAACTCTACAAGGTGTGGCTACAGATTTGGTTCTACCACCTCGCGCCACAAACTATCACAAATTGGGCTACTCTTAGAACAAAGTTTGAGGAAAGGTTCAAGCCCGCAAAGGATGTGCATGCATTGTTAGCATAGCTGACTCAAATGAAAAAGGATCCACACGAACCCATGCGAGAGTTTGTGGCTAAATTCAACAAGTTGTCTAATAGAATTCTAGTTGTTGCTCAGCCTGTCACTGAAAATTTGAAGTGCTTCTTTATCAATGCTCAAGTGCCTGAGGTAAGTTTTCTTTTGAGAAGAGCAATGCCAGTTAATCATGTAGCAGCACAAACCTTGGCAATTGAGATTGAAGATGATCTTATCCTTGCGGGTAAAATAAAGAAAGAGCCAAATGGGTCCAAAGAAAACTCTTCTTTGGAATCATCTTCTACCAGCAGAACAGATCCCATGGTGCAGAGGCTGGCTAATGAAGTGTTAGCCCTTAAGAAGTAGTTATCACAAGGTTCTTTTATCTTTTATAAAGATATCCCAAGGACTTATCCAAATTACACTTCCAATTATGTAACCAAGAATCAGAACAAGATTCCTTCACCACCAAAAAGGCTTGCTCTTGAGGCACCACCAGCAAATGCAATAGTGGGGAACTCTGAACCTGTACAAAGTGATCTTGCTAGTCTCTTCCAAGAGGAGGAAGCAGACATAGCTGGCGACTCTCATATCTGGTTTATGCAGTACCAGAAAGTTGTTGAAAAAAAGAAAAGACCATGCCTGATACCATGGGGAATAACAAGCAAAAGGATGAAGCCACTTTGCTTAGGTGTTGGTAAAGGAGGACAATCACATTATGAGATGTGAAACGATTAATATGCATGAAAGTACTAGTCAAGTTGAACAAGATGAAAAGAATGCATCTATTTTTCAAGGTCATGAACTTGAACATATTGTGCATGTGGAAGATAACAAGGAACTTGATGAAGACCTTTTCACAAACATGATAGAGGAATTTTGCTCAAGTATTGATGACAACTCAACATCTCCCAAATCTGAAGTTTGTGAACAACATGATGAAGCAAGCTATGTAGCCATGTTTTCACTTGAATCACATGAGGAAACTGATTTCACTCAGCATGAGGATATGGTTGAAGAAGCAACTGATACAGGTGGAACCAACAAGGAGAGTTCAGTCTACATCCTATCAAGGGGATGTCCTATAAGACATCTAGCTTGGTTGGAAGCTAGCGGGTCATCAAAGGTCGCGCTTGTACATGGGCATGGAGATATGATTGAGAGTGAGGCCAAAGATGCATTTATAGTTGAGCAAGGGCAGTCCAAATTCATTGATCCACTTTGGAGCAGCAGTCCATATGACCAACTTGAGGAGGCAAGTGCATTTGTTCATTTCTTCCAAGTTGTGGTGCATCAAGCTATGGTACAATTGTTCATGCTTCAACTAGTTGTGGTTGCCTATGATCCTGTACAACATTGCAAGTTGTTAAAGAAGGGAAACTATTTTAGAGAACCAATGAATTGGTTCATTCGAAGAAATTCCCGTTGACAGTTAGTCTAGGTTAGGTTACTTTTTCCTTTCCAATAAGTGCAGTTGCACAAAGTTGCATCTTGTTTCAGTAGGTTGTTTTTAGTTAGTCGTATCATCCTTTATGTTCTTTTATGCCTTTGTTGATGGACTTTGTAGCTCAATGGATGGATGAATGTACTTAGAGTTATGGATTCTACTCCATTCAATAGTTTCCATGATCGAAGGAAGATCCCTAGTCAGAACCAGCACAAAATTTGTCTGTTTCTAGCCTAGATCCTCTAAGCACACATGCCTAGGCACTTGTCAAACCCCCTCATGCATGGGCAAGTTCCTCGAGAAATCGTCTCATTTGGATCACTTAAGTTGTCTTCTAAAAATTTGTCAAAAGTTTGTTTTCCAAAGTTAGTCATCTTCTTCTTCATGCATTTCGGGTTTTAAAACCCAAAATGCGCATCTCTCATTGCATATGTACTTCGGGTTTTAAAACCCGAAATACACATTCATCACTAATGAACATGCACTTCGGGTTTTAAAACCCAAAGTACATTTTTTTAGTCCATCCTATGTGCAATTCGGGTTTTAAAACCCGAACTACAGGTCATCCATGGTGCACAAATTGCAACCCAATTTGCATATATCACCTTTGTCACTTGCACATCAGGTTTTAAAACCCAATTTGCATATTTCACCCTTGTCACTTGCACATCAAGTTTTAAAACCCGATGGCACTTTCCTTCCATTTCCTCACACATGCGAATCGGGTTTTAAAACCCAATTTACATCACTTTGCACTTGTCACTTGCACATTGGGTTTTAAAACCCGACGTGCACCTTTTGCATTACATGCACATCAGATTTTAAAACTCAATGTGCAACCTTTATTGTCAATTACATGTCAAATGGGTTTCAAAACTCGAATGACATGTTTATGCATTGTCACTTGCATTTCAAGTTTTAAAACCCGAAATGCACATCTTTGCCTACTGACATGCATTTCGTATATCTATCCAACCTAAGTGTAAATCAGGTTTTAAATGCACATCTTTGCCTACTGACATGCATTTCGGGTTTTATAACCTGAAATGTATATCTATCCAACCTAAGTGTAAATAGGGTTTTAAAACCCGATTTGCATGTTTTGTCCCTTTCTTGTTGTAAATTGTGTTTTAAACCCCGATTTGCAATTTTTGATCTACTATGTCAAAAAAATTCTAACTCTGGGAATTCTTCAAATCAATACAACAACTCCATTCCAAATGCCAAATTCCACACACCAGGACCAAATGACTCTAAAGCACAAGCTACCTTGCAATGATATGAAAAATTTTTGAAGAAGGATGATGATAATGAAGACGTGTCTCTGGACACTTAGTTTATTTTCATGTTGTTGGTTATGCATTATGTAATTTGTTTATGACATTTTACATGTAATTTGTAAAATTGTAATTACATGTAACAACAACACAAGTCAAAGTCAAATAGGACTTTGTTGTTGAATAAGTCAAACTTAGTTGCAACTTTCCCTCTTTTTGCTCAATGCTTTTCTCTATATAAAGAGGAAGCCTTATTGTAAATAAGAATCTTTTTGGCAAGCAAGAAAAACTCATGCAGAATTTTATAGCAATAAAAACTTTGTGTTTTATACTTGTAAATTTGACTCTCAAGCAATATAAGGAGAACATTTGAGTTTTCAGACATTGTGTTGATACTTTGTTCATATATTCATTGCAGTGATATATTTTTCTGCATATACTTGGGATTCAAGTAAGGTTGTTAGAAAGATCTTTAATCCGATTTCCTGCAAACTTTGTGCTGCAAATATTGAGGGTTAAATTAGCATAGTTAAGTGTTTATGATAGAAAGAAGCTATGAGACTTTGCGCTTGTAATTGTTCTTGTTCGTAGCAATTTAGAAGTGCATTATATTGACAGACTTTGAGTTGTTGTATGTTGTACATTGTTACTATAATAATCATTTTAGAAAGTTGGTAGGACAGTAGAAAAGTTGAAGATTTTGAGCTTATGTTTCTATGTTCCCGTCTCGAGGAAGCGACGGAAGACTTTGTGCTTTTATGGAAACTTCGCTTCCTATTGTATAAGCACTTTTGTAATTGTTGAAATTTTTTGAAAGTTTCTGAATTTGTTACTCTAAGTTGTAGTTTCTTTTCTAAAAAAAGAGAAAAGAATATCATCTTTATGAAAAAGAAAAAAGGATGTTGTCCCACCCAAGTTAAATTAGTATTTATAGGTTATCGATAATTTATAATAGTTAGAAATAGGAAAGGGGGAGCCTTGCCTTAGAATTAGGAGAGTTTTTTAACTCACGCTGTGGCTGAAAGAATAATTTTGCACACCTTTCCAAGTGTACAAAATTTTCAACCAACAAGTTTCATGAAGCAATTGACAAATGAAAGAGCTACATTGATTGGAAGCATACTCCCTTAACAATTACAGATTTAAGACAAGCTCTTCTTGATTGTTTGACCACAAAAGAAGTACATCAAATCTGGGAAATCAACCACATTGTCTTCATGGCACCTTGTACCATTCAGCATTTCAAAGATCATCAAATAGGTCTACTCCCTGCTTATCTCTATCTTTTTCTAGATGTTTTATTTAATTTACCTTCATATAAAATAGAATAAAAAAAAGAAATTTAGCTTAGTAGTTAAATTAAAATAATGCTTAGGGCTATCATGATTATATGGTGGTTGCTAACATTAAGATGATTTGTGTTGTTTAGGGGACATGAAGATCACAATCAAGCCATCACATATAAGAGGAGAGGAAGAATCATTCTTTAGCAGTACTCCTGGCGTTTTGGAAAGGGAGGATGTAGGGAGACAAGGGAAGGTTTCAGGGGCAGCAGTTTTTTTCTCAAAATTTGAAATATGGGACGAGGACGGCAAGGGATGGTGATGCAAATAATACATAACATAGTATATTTGAAAAATTTATTATAAAAAATGGTAAAAGAATTGTAATTTTTAACTAACAATGAACAAACAGTTAAGCTGAGATGGAAGTCCTTCTAGCAGGACTTCAAGCGGCTTGTGCTGAAGTTTATAGATTTATAGAGGTAGATGAAAATCCCCAATCAGTTATAAATGCCTTAAAAAAGGAATCTTGTCCTAATTGAAAACTCCAAGCATTTAGCAAAAGTGGTTAACAAGAACAAAAGTTTTCTTTGATTAATGTGCAGCATTGTTGTCAAGAGCAAAATGGGATTGCAGATTACCGAGCAAATGTAGTGAATCTTAAGGAACTTTAATATTTAAAAAAGGATATGGGACATTGGTCTAATCTCCCTTATCAATTAAGAGTATGATTGTCCCCGTAAATGTTTGGTTGGTATTAGTCGTTCCACATGGTCTGTGGAAGGTTTCAGGGACAGCAGCTTTCTTATCAAAGTTTGCGGATCGTATGGTTGGCAGCAAGAGATGGCAATGCATTTAACGTTTAACTTGCAATGTGGGAAATAAAGGGACAGCCGTTTTCTCAAATTTTGAGGATGGTAGGTGAACAGCAAGGGGTGTGGAGCTGATTTTGTGATCAAGGACTCTCACGGTTCTTTTGCTTGGGAGATCCAAATACTTGGGAATAAAAACAAACAATTAAGCTGAGATGGAAGTCTTTCTAGAAGGACTTCAAGCAGCTTGTGCGGAAGGTTATAGATGTATAGAGGTAGACGAAAATCTGTAAATATTTATAAATGCCTTGAAGAATGAATCTTGTCCTAGTTGGAAACTCCAAGCATTTTGAAGAAGTGGTTAACAAAAAAAGTTTGTTTTGAAAAATATGCAGCATTGTTATCGAGAGCAAAATGAGATTTCAGATTACCAAGTGAATGAAGTAGTGAATCTTAAGAAATTTTCACATTTTGAAAAGTAAGGAGGTGGGATATTGGTCTAAATCTCTATAATCTATTAGAGCCTCATTAATGTTTAGTTACATGGTATTAGTTGTTCCATATGGTCCATGGAAGCCTCTAGAGGAAGAGTCTTGTGTTATCATCGGCTGTGGTGCTTAAGACTTTTTTTTTCCATCACTTGTGCAACGTTTACATTGTTAACTTGAGAAATCAATAATTAGATATGTCTAATGATGACTATGGGATCATTGCTATATTTGGTATGTGTTGGTTAGTATCTATTAGTATTACAAAAGCAACTCTAGGCCTTGATGCAATTCAAGACAATGGAAAGATGTGATTGAGGGGCACCATTATGGACTATTTTTTAAGAAAGTGAGAGGTAGTTGTGGTTAATATACCTATGCCAGAAAACTTTATTGATCTATTGTTGCACTCTCTCATTGAGGTAGAATTTACTAGTGAGGATGTGGTTTCCAAGCTTGTCCTTTGGCATCAAATCTGAAGGGCAAGATGTCGACGGATGGGTCTGAGGTTCACATAAAAGCCATGGATGCTATGGTGTAAAAGGTAATGCCAAATATGCAAACAATAGAGATGATTTGTCAAGACCTCCAAATGGATATAAAGCATATTGTTGTCTTGTAACAAAAAGGGATTATGGAGCTACCAATAGATACACCGTGCCTTTTCTAGAAAATGACAATTTGATTTCGTCTTTTAGAAGGGCGGATTTGAATAAAAGGAATTAAGTTTCGATGGGTTAGATGAGGCTATGCAACCAATTATTCCCTCAATGGAACTAGTTGCAATGTTGAGCAATGGATTTTATAATAGGGTATACAATCAATGGTTGACAACTTCACCTACTATGAGAATGGCTCGATGGGTGCACTACCCACAATTGTCTAGATATTGGCCCTGGTGGCTACTATATGTTTTCAGTTGGATGGTTAACTTTTAGTGTTTTTGTATTATGTTTAGGAGTGATGTTTATTGGATATGCTATATGCTATACTATATTGTGATTTAAGACCTTCTCAATGATCTTCCAATTATGATTACAAACATTGCTTCACATAATTTGTGGCATGCTTGACACAATATATTGAGGATTTAGAGGGAAACATTTTGGTTATTGTGTGGATGTCTTAAGCTATTCTAGTATTGTTAAAGCTCCTTGAGCCTTACCGTGAAATGTTTAATGGAATGACACTATCATAGACCATGATGAAAATGGCTTTCTACTCTATTGCTTGTTGAAATGCCTATGGATATTTAACTGAAAATTGTTGAAAAAAATTGCTTATGTCCACACATCAAGAATTGTTTGAGAAAAAAGTCCTTGGAAAATTTCAAACTATTCAACAATTTTCTTATATGACTGAACTATAAAATGTTTGTAATAATGCCAATAGGGTTATGGAGTGGCTGACTTGTGATGTGCATAACCTTTGACTTGATCATTTGTAAGCTCCTAGAATTAAAAAATTATAGTGGTAGCTGGCCTCAAGTAGGGTTATGGGATCTCCATGGCCTATTGATAAGTGGTTAGGGGTCGGATATCAATTGTAAAATTTTGCCCTTATTGTAAGACTTTTATAATATGCCTACCACCTAAATCCCACTGCATTGACCCCAACTCCACTACTATAAGATGACTTTTATAAGACTTTTATTGATTGTTCAATGAATTGCAAGGATGTAGTCTTTCAATTTCATATTGTGGGAGAGGCCATAGAGGAGGTCGGGATCTCAAATGTTGTATAGGTGGTCACTGATTCAGCATGTGTGCTAATTAGCTACCATGATGGTGAAGGGTGCTTACAAGCACATCATTTGGACCCCATGTTGTTTCATGCATTGAACAACACATCAAAAGTAATAGGGAAGATATATTCGATACAGCAAATGATGGCAAAAGTTAGAGAAATTCAAATATTCATTTGCAACCACCACACTTCATTTGCTCTCTTTGTAACTTTTTTTGAAGAAGGAATTCCCCAAACCTATGGAGACTAGGTATGCTAGTTATTTTATTAGAGAGGATGCTTGAGGTGCAAGAGGCTCTATAGTTGATAATGGTTAATTCAATGTAGACTAGATGACCTAATGCAAACGCTACTAAAGGTAAAAATATCAAACAAACAATCCTTGATGAGGATTGATGAGGATTGGTAGGATTGTTCATTTTTCAGAAATTGCTGATTTTTAATAAATGTTAATTATATTAATAAATTTTTTATTTTATTGTTTCTTTCTTTCTAAATTGTCTTTCTTGAAATTTTTGTTTGCAAACATGTTTTCTCCTTCATCTCACCTATTGTAGATGTCATTAGATATGCCAATCCAAATTTTCCTAGTTTTCAAAATATTTATGAGACATTTGATATCATGCTTATGTAGTAGATGAAGCAAACAATTTGTACAAAGAATCCTAATTTGGGATTAAATGAGCAACATAGTAAGCCCATTGAGATATGATGATGGGACACTATGAACACCACACTTCATATAGCATTTTTTGCTCTAAATTCTAAATGGTGTGGACCACATCCTAGGAGGTTGCCTTCTTGTGATGAAGAAGAGGTGAAAGAAGGGTTGGCTTGGGTTGTGGGTTTAACCGATGTTTGTTGGTTGCAGGCTCTGACACCACCCCCAAGGGACTAGTCTCACCTCTGCTTGCCCCTTCTTGAACCCCAACTTGTCAAACAAACAAAAAGAAATGAAGGCCCTTTGATAGATGTATTCAAGTAAGAGTCGACTTTACTTCACACACAATGGCTTGCTTTACTACTCTTCACAATCTAACATTCAGCAAACCAAAGCTCAAAAGAGATAGAACTACATTAGCTCAAACTAATCCTATTGGATGGTAGATATGGTCCACAAGGATATGCCACAGTTGAACATACTAGTCATTCGCCACCTTTCACTAATTGCTAGTTTCTCTACAGCAAAAAGGAATTGGTCCACATACAATTTCGTCCACTCTATCAAGAAAAATAGGCTTACATCTAGATGAGCAAGAAGTTGGCGGTTATGCATCGTGCTTTGTGACTTCAAGATCATCAAACTCTATAATGGGATGTTGATCCCAAAGACAACACCTAGATTGATGAGGAGGCACAAGAGGGATTGGTTGGAGTTCCACTAGACGAGGCAATCCCTCATAGTGGTAGTGCCTCAAGTCAGATTCCAATTTTTATGCAATATTGGTAGCTTTGATTAGAAGCAGCATCATACTTTCTATCTTTTCATCATTCTATTGTTCAAACTTGCAACCTTTAAGGATTTTGCTGTATTTTTCAAGTTTATATAATATATCATATGCACATTGATAAGGAATTATGAAAGCAATCAAACTTTGAATTTTGACATTTTTTAATTTGTTCAATTTTCATGTTAACTCTCAATTCAACTCTAATGTTGTGTCTTAAGGATCTATAATGTATATAATGAATGCCCTAATTAATGTTATCATATGAATATTTGAAGTTTCCTTATATTGCTAAATTTTTCTCTATTTTTAATAAGCATGTCCACTTTGTTGTCCCCTACCACCTCCATCAGAAATTTGGTGGAACATAAATCATTTTATTTTATTTACATTGTTTAGTTTATTCTTAGCTAGAGAAAAAAAAATTTATTTACTTGAAAGTTATTTTATATATTTAAGTTTTTTTAAATTTTACTTTAGAACTATTTAAAAATTATTTTATTTTATTTACATTGTTTACTTTATTTTTATTTAAAGACCTATTTTCATTTACTATAGAATTATTTTATTTTGTAGTTATGATATGGTTTGGTGGAAATTACTAGAATTACTTTTTAGTTATAATCAATTTTTAGTTATAATCAATTTGATTATATGCGATAAAAAAATTTAAATCTTTAAATTTAAATTTCAATGTTGTGACCATGTTATTTTATTTATTTACGAGTTACTATATTTTATTTTTATTTACTTAAAGAGTTTTTTTTTACTTTAGAACTATTTAAGAATTATTTTATTTTATTTACATTATTTACTTTATTATTATTTGAAGAGCTACTTTTACCTACTCGAGCTTTATTTTATTTTCTAATAATTTATAATGATTTATAACTTAATCTATTTCATTTGCTTTAAAGTTATTTCATTTTTCTAAGTCGGCTATAGATAAAATTTTAAGTTGTTATTTTATTTTATTTACACACTAACAACATGAGGCTTAGTGATGTTACTATAGAACACCTCTCAATGTAACTAATGAACCAAGGGGAGCCACTCAACCCCAAATTTTCAATTCATGATAATAAACGTTAATACAATTAGTTTTCCAAGAAAATGACATAGTAATAAAATTAGCCATGGGTTATTATTTGTTGGATATCCTTATGTTTGTCATTCCCATGGGAGAGGTGGATGTAGTATTGGGAGTCTAGTGCCTCAGTACTTCACAAACAATCTAGATAAAATTCCAAGAGATTTTCATGACTTCTTCATGAGGTTTCAATTAGAAGGACAAAAAAGTGGGCTTCATGAGTTCCAAACAAAGTCTTCACAAGTTCCTACCAATTGACAAAATTTCTCAAAAAGGGATCTCTCAAATTCATGGCCCAATTATTTCTGCTAAAGGCTCAATAGATGCTTGCATATCCACCAACAGATCTCCAAGCTATACTTAACAAATGCTCTATGGTGTTTGGTGACATGCTTATGGGCCTTCCTCCAAAAAAAAAGAACACAAACATGCAATTCAGCTAAATTTAACAGCCAACTACCCAACATTTCACTTTATCAACACGTGTTTGTAAAAAAAGTATGATTGAACAATTAGTCCAAGAAGCGATCGAAGTAATTATTGCTTATCCTAGTCAAAGTGCATACTATTATCTTGTCGTGATAGTTTTCAAGAAGGGGTGACAATTGGTGCATCTATTCAACTTACACAAATCTTGATAAGTTAACCATCAAGGACAAGTTTCCTAGTCTTGTTATTGTTGATTTGCTTGATGAGTTAAATAAGGCAATGTTTTGTCACCAATCTAGATCTAAGATCTAGATATCGTCGAAAAGAAATCAAAGATGAGCATATTCCAAAAACTAATTTTCAAACACTTAATATTCATTATGAATTTTCATTTCAAGATAATATTGAATTTGGCAAGAAGAAAACTGCAGCATTTTGCATAGAGAATGACACAAATGGAAAATTATTTTCTTGGGCTTCAATTGTTATTAATTACATTGGCTTTTTTAAAGCTTGTCATAACAACTACTTGATGACTACCAATTCAACGAACATATACCAACTACAAACTTGCTATTAACTAATTACTAACACCAAATATTTATTAAAATATTAGCACTGCTAACATTTATTTCATTTCCAACAACCCCCCCCCCCACAATTATTATATCATTCCAAACAGAGGTAAGAACATTGGTATAAGACAATGGCCCAAATATCACACCATCAAGTTGTTCAACAAGGACACACACCCTTGTCAACAACAATGAACCACCATAGGAATACATGCCATCTATATCATCAAAAATTGTTCAAGGTAATACACATAAAATTCACAAGCACACCACTCAACCCTTGTATCGGGGCAAACATGGTATCCACAAGCACACAACCCTACTTAGTTTTCCAAGAAAATGACATAGTATTAAAATTAGCCATGGGTTATTATTTGTTGGATATCCTTATGTTTGTCATTCCCATGGGAGAGGTGGATGTAGTATTGGGAGTCTAGTGCCTCAGTACTTCACAAACAATCTAGATGAAATTCCAAGAGATTTTCATGACTTTTTCATGAGGTTTCACTTAGAAGGACAAAAAAATGGGTTTCATGAGTTCCAAACAAAGTCTTCACAAGTTCCTACCAATTGACAAAATTTCTCAAAAAGGGATCTCTCAAATTCATGGCCCAATTATTTCTGCTAAAGGCTCAATAGATGCTTGCATATCCACCAACAAATCTCCAAGCTATACTTAACAAATGCTCTATGGTGTTTGGTGACATGCTTATGGGCCTTCCTCCAAAAAAAAAAGAGCACAAACATGCAATTCAGCTAAATTTAACAGCCAACTACCCAACATTTCACTTTATCAACACGTGTTTGTAAAAAAAGTATGATTGAACAATTAGTCCAAGAAGCAATCGAAGTAATTATTGCTCATCCTAGTCAAAGTGCATACTATTATCTTGTTGTGATAGTTTTCAAGAAGGGGTGACAATTGGTGCATCTATTCAACTTACACAAATCTTGATAAGTTAACCATCAAGGACAAGTTTCCTAGTCTTGTTATTGTTGATTTGCTTGATAAGTTAAATGAGGCAATGTTTTGTCACCAATCTAGATCTAAGATCTAGATATCGTCGAAAAGAAATCAAAGATGAGCATATTCCAAAAACTAATTTTCAAACACTTAATATTCATTATGAATTTTCATTTCAAGATAATATTGAATTTGGCAAGAAGAAAACTGCAGCATTTTGCATAGAGAATGACACAAATGGAAAATTATTTTCTTGGGCTTCAATTGTTATTAATTACATTGGCTTTTTTAAAGCTTGTCATAACAACTACTTGATGACTACCAATTCAACGAACATATACCAACTACAAACTTGCTATTAACTAATTACTAACACCAAATATTTATTAAAATATTAGCACTGCTAACATTTATTTCATTTCCAACAACCCCCCCCCCCCCCACAATTATTATATCATTCCAAACAAAGGTAAGAACATTGGTATAAGACAATGGCCCAAATATCACACCATCAAGTTGTTCAACAAGGACACACACCCTTGTCAACAACAATGAACCACCATAGGAATACATGCCATCTATATCCTCAAAAGTTGTTCAAGGTAATACACATAAAATTCACAAGCACACCACTCAACCCTTGTATAGGGGCAAACATGGTATCCACAAGCACATGACCCTACTTCTGGCTAGGGGCAAACACGCTATCCACAAGTACACCAAACAAACCTCAATCCAAAAGAAAAATAGCATGAGGATCTGATGCCTCTTGAACAATGTTCCCAATCTCCAAGAGAGAAGCTAACTCGAAATGGGAATGTTCATCCATCCTCTTGTGGGTCCAACAACCTCCTCTTTAATCTCCTATAGATTTTATTGACTAGATGTAGCACTAGAATCTCTAAATCCCTATAAATAAATGTGATGTGTGTATGTAATGTGAGGCCATGTTCAAAGGAAAAAAGTTGGGTGTTGAATTCAACCACTAATTCACCATTAGAATAAAACCCTTGGATCTCTATTCACAAAGATTTGTGTTGTTTAGTCTCTCAGTAGATTGCCTCTCATCGTAGTTTGTATTGTTCCCATCTTATTTCTTCTCCAAAAAACTATACTTAAAAACACAGTTCGTAGACTCAAACTTGGCAAAAACTCTGACATTTTCAGAATTTTGAAGTCAACAAAACTCAACAACTTAAAAAAATAATTTCATTAAAAATACAATGTTTTCGCAAATTTCAGTTACAAAATGTATCAAATAAGTCTAAAAAATAATGAGAAGTGTTATCTATTTGATTTGATTCTTGAATACATATGGCTAAAAAATCACACAACCATGTGAAGCTAGATATAATAGCTAGCTATTAACTGACAACTATTATTTTTATGATGATTGTCTTTGAAAATTATCATCAAAATTGCATATCTAGGCATCAAATTACAAATTTTTACAATTTCCTCTTCCCTATTCTAGTGAAAAATTGGGTGGCAAAGGGTATGGTCCAAGCACTCAGTTGTGGCTCCTGCCTGACTTAGAAGATTGTACCTATGGCTCCACCCTACAGCTAGATGGCAATGATTCATTCTCTTCCATATCAATGTCATCCAATGGCAATCCCATCTCCCATGCTTCTACCACAGCCACATCCTCCATAGCTTGCCTCTCAAAATCAACAATCTTATCCTCTATAAATCAATTAAATTTAATCAATCTACAAATTTGTTGATATGTGAAATCAATTTTATTCTTCCAGCATTGATAAGCAATTGACAACTTGTTCCACCCACGTGACCTTACCAATAGAATAATAATAAATATATGACTTGTGACCTTACCCTACACCATCACACAAATTCATTGAGTTTAGAAAAGTACTCATGGAAAAAGTTGGCAAGTTTTTGTCATTAAATCAGAATAAATTTCAGTGCATTTAAGATAAGATAACTCGCATCAAGGAAAAACTCACAAATACTTGGCGCCTCACTAAGTCTATGAACTATGCTTAAAACATTACACCAACTTATTTCTCTTCCTTATTCATACCACAACATATTTCTTATGCATATTCAGCCCCTTTTCAAACTTTTGCTAATCTTCTAAAACATCAATCAGAAAAAGAAAAAAAATGAGAGAGAGAAATTAAACTAATGACCACCCACATCCTACATGAAAGTCTTAATAAACATGTTACCAACTCCACTATGTATCAAGTCTACATATTAAACCAATAAATAAGTGTTGTTTATGCCTACACTTGAATAATTATATGCAATTCCTCCAAGCAATTCACTACACAATATCAATAATTGACCAACAAATGGATGAATTTCTAATAATCACCCCTCCTCGCTTTGTATCACACATACATTTTGACACAGCCTTGATACCAACCAAGATTCTAGTAAATTTGTTGTTATGATTTTGTTCTATTCATCCTCCTCTAAATCTAGAGAAATACTTGCATTAATTCTAAAACCAGCATTTTTAAGAAGAACGTCAATTCTATCAAAAATACCACTACACAATTCCAATAGTGATGAAGATGTCTAATATCAAGCTTAATTGGCACAACCTTGACACTCAACAACTCGATCTCCTCGCACACAGATTGTAGGAATTCACATCTATGATTGATGGCTGATGTTCCATCCCTTACTAAAAACAAACTTTCTTCCAAGCCCTACCTACATCTGAATGAAATTTTCCATTGTAGGAATTCACATCTATGATTGGTGGCTGAAGTTCCATCCCTTCCTCACTAAACTCAAAACAAACTTTCTTTCAAGCCCTACCTACATCCAAATGAAATTTTCCACTAGCTGCAGAACTTAACCCTTATTCACGTCCATTCTCTTCTAGCTCTAATACAACATTGAATTTGTGGGAACCTAAAAGATGAAATCTACTCAATGTTTGCATGGAGAATAACACAGATGGGAAATTATATTCTCAAGATTCAATTGTCATTGATCACACTGGCTTTTGTAGAGCTTTTCATAACCACCCAACAACTACACATACAACAACCATATGCAAACTACCAAAATTCACTACAAACTAACTACTAACACCAAACATTTATTAACCATTAACACTACTATAATTAAACTTACAATCTAACATACTAACATTTGATATAATATTTCCAACAAATGAATCTGTATTCTTTCATGATATACTCATTGCAGCAGGACATGGAAGAAACAAATTTGGCATGTGAATCAAATACTACAACTATTTAAGTAGAACCAACTTTCTGCAAAGCCTTTTGAAAGTTTGTTTGGAGCATGAGAAATAGAGCATCTGTTAGAAAATATTGTCATTGATGTCAAAGCAGTTATAAGAGCACAGAAGATGGCAGAGATGAACATTCTGGAGCAGACATGATAGCATATCTAAAGCAGTTCATATCAGAATTTTTGGATTAATTTTTGTAAGGCATTTAAAGTAGAAATATAAGGGTTAAATTTGAACATATAGCTGGCCAACCCGGGAAAAGAAAGCTTTTAAATTAAATAAAATATTTTTATTTTGGCTGGCCGACCTCCTTGAGATTAGTGCCCAGCTTTGGGCAACAGTTTGTAAATAATAATAATATATAATTAACCTTCTTTTTGGCCGACTCATTACTAGCAAAACCAAAGCTACGTGATAGCGGATGCTCAACTCACTTGACTGGCGACAAGAGAAAATTTCTCTCGTTGAAGAAGAAAGAAGAAGGAATGGTAAAATTTGCAAACAATGCTACAGAAAATATAAAAGGTATAAAAGGTAAAGGTACACTTAGTCTAAACAATGGAAGAACCAAAACCAAAGATGTTTTATATGTAGGACTGAAGCATAATCTACTAAGTGTGAGACAAATGTGTGACTATGGGCACACCTTTACTTTTCATTCCAAAGGATGCAAAATTATGAAAGGCGGAAAATTAATAGCTGATGCCTACAGAACGGATGGAAATCTCTACATTCTTAATGAGATCAGAAGTGAAAATTGCTAAACGGAGCAAGAAGATGAGAATTGGCTATTCCACAAGAGGATGGGTCACCTGAAAAATCAGCAAAAAAGCAAGCCGTAAGGGGCATTCCAAAAATAGCAAAGCCTTCAGATACCATTTGTAAACAGTGTCAATATGGGAAACAAACAAGGACAAACTTCAAATCGAAGGAATATTCTTCATCGAAACCTCTAGAACTTGTTCACACTAATGTGTGTAGGCCCACAAGGACAAAAACCTTGCAAGGTGAGTACTATTTCATGTTGTTAATTGATGATTATTCTAGGATGGCGTGGGTAGCATTTCTTAAAGAAAAGTCTAAAGCATTAGAGAAGTTTAAGGCGTCCAAAGCCTTAGTGGAGGATGAAACAGGGATGAAGATCAAGTGCCTTAGATCCGACACATGATGAGAATTTACATCCAATGAGTTTATAGAATATTGTGAAAGGCATGGGATAAGAAGACAATATTCAGCCACAAGAACTCCACAGCAAAATGTAGTGGAGAGAAAGAATAGAACCATCCAAGGTATGGCAAGAGCCATGCTCAATGAATACAAGATAGCTGATACATTTTGGAAAGAACCGGTCATACAGTTGTAAACATCTCCAACTGAGCTCAAATCAAAGTGAACAAGAAGAAGTCTCCATATGAACTTTGGAAGAGAAGGCCTGCATCAGTGAAGTATTTCAAAGTTTTTGGAAGCAAATGCTACATAAGAAGGGATGATGAATATTTGGGTAAATTCAATTCCAAAAGCGATGAAAGTATCTTATTTGGATATTCCACAAGAAGCAAAACTTACAAGTGCTACAGCAAGAGATTACACAAAGTTGTTGTAAGTGCAAATGTGAAAGTTGACAAAGAAAGGCATCAAAAGAAAATAGTACAGAAGATTAGTTATCAGAAGGAAGAGAACTACAAAGAAGAAGAGACAGAGGCTAGATCTGAAATTGAAGAAGAGGAACAAGATAATACAAGAACTTCATCAAAGGTACCACCCAAGACGCCATCCAAATTTGTTCAAAAGAATCATCCTGAAGACTTGATTATCAAAGGCAAAGACACATAGATCCAAACAAGAAGAAGACTTGCAAATAGAACAGAAAATGCAAATCTACGTTTGCTTCTGAAATTGAGCCCAAGCATTTTTCAGAGGCAAGTGAAGACAAACGGATCAAGGCTAAGAAAGAATTGGATCAAATAGAGAAGAATGAGACTTCGGAGCTTGTTCCCAGACCTAAGGACAAGAATGTTATTGGAACCAAGTGGGTGTTTCGTAACAAGTTGAATGAAGATGGAGAAGTCGCAAGGAATAAAGCAAGGCTTGTGTGCAAAGGCTAAGCACAAGTTGAACGAATAGACTTCAAGAAAACATTTACTCTTGTTGCAAGATTAGAGGCCATCAGAATGTTCTTAGCTCTTGCAAGTTTCAAAAATTTCAAAGTGTATTAAATGGACATAAAATTGGCTTTTCTAAATGGAAATCTTGAAGAGAAGAGTGTATATTGAACAACCTAAAGGATCCATTCTAACAAAGAATGAGGATTATGTGTGTAGATTGAACAAAGCCCTCTATGGACTAAAGCAAGCCCCAAGGGCTTGGTATTCAAGGCTAGACAAATATCTCCAAGAGCAAGGCTTTAGAAGAGGAATAGAGGATAGGTATTTGTATATCAAGAATGAAGGAGATACATTACTAATTGTTGTGGTATATGTTGATAATATCATTTTTGGAGGTGACAATCATAAGATGTGTCAAGACTTCGCCTCAAATATGCAAAAGGAATTTGATATGTCTCCTAGGTGAGCTATCTTTCTTTCTTGGTCTACAAATTTCTCAGTTAGCTAAAGGATTTTTCATTTCTCAAGCCAAATATGTTAAGGAAATGTTGAACAAGTTTAGAATGGAGGTTTATAATCCAATGAGTACTCCCATGGTTAGTAGTTGCAAGTTGAGTAAAGATGATGAATCTCCTGCAGCAAATCAAACTTTGTATAGACCCATGATTGGAGGCAGTTGGTTTAGTGGCAAATTTTCAAGCAGCTCCAAAGGAAAGTTATGTTAATGCAGTCAAGAGAATATTGAAATATTTGAAGGGGACTATGGATTTTGGATTGTGGTACCTGAGAAGTAAAGATTTCAATCTTACAACATACATGGGTGCGGATTGGGCTGGCAGTATTGATGATCGAAAAAGCACCGATGGAGGTGCATTCTTTCTTGGCAGCTGTCTTGTATCATGGCTTAGCAAGAAACAAGCATCAATTTCACTATCTACAACAAAGGCAAAAATATATAGTAGCAGCAACATGTTGTACACAAGTTCTATGGATAAAACAGACATTGAAAGATATTAAGGTTGAATATGAGCACCCCATTCCAATACTCTATGATAATATAAGTGCCATCAACATTTCAAAGAATCCAATCATACATTCAAGGACTAAGCATATTCACCATTTCTTAAGTGAGCAAGTACTTGAGCAACAAGTTAAGTTGGAGTATGTTGCTACGAAGGAGTAGATTGCCGAGATATTTACAAAGCCTCTTCCAAAAGAGACCTTCGAGTACCTAAGAGACAAATTGGGAGTGATGTCACTCTCATCCATTCACTAAGTTCTCATGGGATGCATGTGTTTAGGGGGAGCTATTCACTGCCTTATTCAGTTAGCCCCAGATACCCTTGCCATTAATGTCAAAGGGGAAGTTGTTGACCTAGTTGCTTTCAAAAGATCATTTTTTTAAGGTTGCCATCAATGACAAAGGGGGCGATTGTTAGAAATTATTGTCAATGATGTCAAGGCAGTTAAAAGAGCAAAGATGATAGCAAAGATGAAGAAGATTCTGGAGCAGACATGATTGCATATCTAAAGCAGTTCATATCAGCATTTTTTGATTAATTTTTAGAAGGCATTTTTGAAGTAGAAATATATGGGTTAAGTTTGATTATAAAGCTGGCTGACCTATGTAAAGAAAGCTTTTAAATTAGCACAACCTCCTTGAGATTAGCACCCAGCTATGGGCAAGGCTTTGTAAATAATAAAAATATACTATGTTACCCCAAGTTTCCGGGACGGGGACGGCAGGGGAGGGGGGTACGCGTTTCCGGGACGGTGATTTTTTTTGCCAATTTTGGGGACGGCTAGGGGACGGCTATATAAAGGTAGGGAAAATTAAAATAAATAAGGAAATTTAAAATATTCATATGAAAACATGGATAAAACATGCACATATCCATTATAGAACCTTAACATATAACAACTAGTAGAGTTCTTATGGCAAATTTGTGTTAAATTGAGAGTCAATGTCAAATTGCTTATAGAATTCATTGTCAAAATTCATTTGTCTATATGCAGAATTTATGGGGACGTCCCCTAGGAGTCCCTTGTCCCCGGGACGGGGACGGCTGAAAAAAATACCGGGGACGCGTCCCCGGGTAACATAGAAAATATATAATTAACCTTCTTGCTGGCTGACTCATTACTAGCAAAGGTAGTGCTAAAATAAAGATAAAATAAGATAAGTTTATGTGGCCGACCCCCTTGGTTTGGATGCCTGTTTTTGGAGGCAAAAAATCAAATTAAATAAAAATATTTTCCCTCCCTTGGCTGACCTCATTGAAGAGGTATACACGTTGGTAAAAGAGCATATTGAGGTGTATTAATAGGAGGTTGAATGTGTAAATGTTTGTTAAATTTACAATTCAATATGCAAGATGTATTCTAATTTTATTCTTTATATCTATGTATTTTTATCTCTATTATAATTCTGCCTATCTTCTTTGTCTGGCAGGTAAGAGGAGTATTTATCGATTTCAATATCCTCTTTCACCAATACCAAATGATATATATATATGAGAGGGGAGGATCAAGCAGTGCCTTGACCGTCCATATCATGACCGATCAAGACACTACTTGATCACACCCTTTGGTATATATTATCAACCCGTGTTTAACATATTTGTCAGCCCGATATTAATCGGAGTTCACGTAACATATTAACATATTTACCAGTCCAATATTAATCGGGGTTCACGTAACATATTAACATATTTACCGATATGCCAATCGGTATTAATGATGGTGTTTGGCGTGGCAAATTAACCGAAGTGAATCGGTGTCTATGTTAACTGACACTGATCACTAACTAAAGGTTGTATTCATTAAACGGTGCATACTATGCCACCCGATAGCAAGTCGATAATCATTTGCTGGGAACACATCCGATATAGATCGGGATAGATGGTTAACTTGATAACTATCATTGATCACCAATGTGCCATGATATGATTATCGATATTGATATAAATGAGGAATAATCATCAAATAAAATAGCTTGAAGTTTTCTTAATAGTTTAATTGATAGGATAAATGATTGAATGAGAGACTTCATTTATCTCTCATTCAATCATTTATCTTACCATAGCTACCATGCATTAACAGAATGGATCGGTTTATCATCAATTTGAATTGAATATCTCTTCCACTTTAAAGCAGAATAATAGAAGAATTAAGAACAGACCTAAGTGGAGATATGGAGCAGACTACAAGGTCGAATTAGACCAGACCCCAGTGCAGATATAAAGCAGACTTCAAGGTCGAATTAGAGCAGACCCTAGTGCAGATATAGAGTAGACTTCAAGGGCGAACTGGAGAAAACCCTAGTGCAGATTTAGAGAAGAGTTTGAGAGTGGATTGGAGCAGCCCTAAGAGCAGATTTTTTGAGACAAGGTAAAGGCAGATTTGTGTGAAGTTGTGGGCAGATTTTTGAAGTCTTTTCAAGGGATCTAGGGCAGATCTAACAAACATCATCATCGCCTTACATTCCGAAGGTTGGAGCCTCTTATTCAAAGAGATCAAAGTCTTTTACTGAGTTGGAGCTCAATAGAGGGGATTGGTGTCCCCTGTGGGTTGGTGCCTACGAAGTTGTAAGAAGTTTCACATAAAAAGCAATATTTTGTCGTGGTTTTCTCCCGCAAGGGTTTCCACATAGAATCATGTGTGCATCTTGTGTTCTAATTTGCTAGATCTTATTTATGTGGATGTTTTGTTTATTGCTTAAGATTGCTTGATTTATAAATTGAAAAAGTTGTTCTTATACTAATTCACCCCCCACCCGCCTCCTCTCAGTATAAGTGTGTGTTTTCTTCAACATCTTGCATGAAGGTGTAAAGGTGGATCCCAACAAAATTAAGGCAATGGTTGATTGGTAGAATTCCAAGATTCACAAGAATCTCAAAGGATTCTTGGGACATACAAGCTACTACCCTAGATTTGTCAAGAACTATCACTACTTAGCCTCTCCACTTACAACCATATTGAAGAAGGATGCATTTCAATATGATGAAGAAGCAACAAAATCCTTCAAGCAACTCAAATGAAGTATGTGCACTCCTTGAGTTTTTGAGTAACTCCAAATTTCACTAAACCATTGACTAATAAGGGTGATGCTTTAAAGCCAGACATTAGTGTGGTTTTGATACAAAAGGGCATACTTGAAACGTTCAAAAGTCACCAACACAAAGGTAAGAATTTTCTCAACCTGATTTATGAGAAGGTAATGTTGGCAATTATACTCATAATTAAGCAATGACACTAAAACTTGATGGGGAGACATTTCAAGGTAAAGATGAATCATGATACTCTCAAATATTTCTTGGGCCATAGGCTATCATCAAGGAAGCAACAAAAATGGGTTACCATGATACTAAGTTATGATCTAGAAGGGGTTAAGATTAATTGGTTAAAACGTTGTGTTCTGATTATGAAGACACAAGTTCAATTCCCCATAGGGGCATCTAAAGTGGAATTATAAGTTGTGACTCTTGGTCGTCTATGGTTGGTTTCTAATATGGAGGTGGTTTCTAAATAAAAAGTGGATTTCTAAGTGGTGACTCTTGGTCTTCCATAGATTATTTCTAATGTGTTTGCTCCTAAAGAGCTTGTATTGGTCTTAATGTTGAGGCTCTTATAAGCAAGATAATTGTAATTGATATTCAATTAAAAAAAAGGTATTATCTAGAGATCATACAAAAGAAATATCAATATCAATACCCCAAGACAACTTGGTAGAATGAACTAGACAAGAATGGCAATAAGATCCTAATATCTGGCTACTCATTCAATGATTGTACCATGATCCTAGTACATTTGATAGTTATGTTTGGGAACAATTCTCACTTTGGTTCAAGAATATGCCATATCTTTGTCAAATTCATGCCTAGTAGACAAGAAGACATATAAGCAATTACTTTGTCACATATCAATACCCCAAGACAATTAGTTGGAATGGCCCAAGCAAGAATGGCAATAGGATTCTGATATTCGGCCACTCATTCAATGATTGTAACATGATCCCAATACATTCAATAGTAATAATTGCAAAAGTTACTCATTTTGGTTTAAGGAAATGTTATATCTTTGTCAAATTCATGCCTAGTCCCATATCAATACCCCAAGCCAATTAGATGGAATGGCCCAAGCAAGAATGACAATAGGATTCTGATATTTGGCCACATTCAATTATTGCAACATGGTCCCAATACATTCAATAGTAATGTTTATGAAAGGAATTCAGTTTAATTTAAGGATATGTTATATCTTTGTCAAATTCATGCCTAACAAAGAAGGCTTTGGTGGAACTTCATGCATCTCCAATGGGTGGACACTTTCAATTCCTATAGATGTACTTGAGAATCAAACAAGATCTTTTCTAGGGAGGCTCATAGGCAAGGTGCAGAATTTTGTAGCAAAATGTTTGGATCTGCCAACAAGAAAAAGGTAAGACATTCTAGACAAGTCTCCTAAAACCCTTCTATCCATTCCTAGTTGATTTTGGACGAGGGTTTTTATGGACTTCATCACAAAGTTGGCAAAGTTGGAAGGGAAAGTGTCATGGTAGTGACTAACAGACTCACCAACTATGCCCATTTTTGTGCATTAGCTAATTCCTAATAGCTAGCACAGTTGTAGCAGCATTCATGAAAACATTCAAAAGCTACATGGTACTCAAAATTATTGTAGGTGACATGATTCTATATATTAAAAGGTTATTTTTTGACAGATCAATTCTATTGTTTGGGTACAAAAATAGCTCATGGCTACTCTTATCACCCTGAATCTGATGGACAAACTGAGGTTGTTAACAAATGTTTTGAGGGATAACTTTTCTGTTTTGCATCAGAAAAGCAGTCACCTTGGATTCACTAGTACCACTAATAAAATGGCGATATAACACTTCCATCCATATTAACAAGATGTCACAATTCATGGCACTCTTTAACCTTATACAAAATGGTGTAATAATGTTCTACTATGCAGTAATTGAGAGAACATCCCAAGGTTCATTCAATGGAAGATCATATTCAATATTAGCAAGTTCTCTAAACTTTCAAAGAGAACTTGAGCATGGTAAAAAATAGAACAAAATAAGAAGTTGATCAACATAAAAGCAAAAGGCATTTCAAAGTGGGTGAATCATTATTTTTGAGATTACAGCCATAGAAGAAGATGTCTCTAAAGCAACTAAAGGACAAAAAGCAATTGAAAAATCAGGTTTAATTATGCTGGAACAGTTAGGTCATGGAGTACCATATCAAGAAGGTGACAAATTTGTCTTGGAGACAAGAAACCATTGTGAAACCATGGTAGTATGATGTAAAAAAGGCAGAAAACAGGTCAAGGAAATGGCTTAGGTGATCCAAAGCTTCTCAAGAGCCTCCTCCATGGCAAGTTTCAGATTTTTACGTTAAGTAGATAACCAAGTTTCTAAGCAGAAAAAGCACAAACATCATGGCAAATGCACAATCTTCAGACTGTTCGAAATGGCAAGAACCTCACTGTCAGGCTAGAGAGTAGAGTTTGAAGGGTTCTAGCACTTGAATCAACACATTTGACATTTGTTCTTCATATAATGTATAAAAACAAAGTTCGACGAGTGGGCTCATGTTGGAACCTTCATTTCCCATGTTCTTTGTGCAATTGCAAGTGAAAAGACAAGGCTTCTGAGTTGCACGGTTGCTTAGTAGTTGTGAGGGATAATGTACAAACTGTATTTTGACTAAGATGGTAGGATAATGAGGCACTATGCTCACTCTCGCTAGAATTTTTACCCTTTAATGTTTCTCCAAGTTAATGTGTATTAGTCCTTATGTGTAGTTCCTTGCAATTCTGTGCTTTGTTTTCATGTTGTCTACTTGCAAAGATGATTACTGATATCCATTGCAGAGTAAACAGAATAATCATAGATAAATAATTTTATGCCAGAAATCGCAAAGTAATACCACTAATTGCTTTATTCATATAATATATCTGCCTATACAAAACTGTAGTCCAGAGAAAATTTACTGTTTGCAAGATTACATCCCCTTCCCTAACTACAAGAGATCTATATAAAACCCCAATAGTTACCAAGTAACTACAACCATTGATAACTCAAGAAACTAATTTCCAATAACTCCCACAAGTCAATAATTAATTAGCACAATTAAGAATAACCAAGACAAAATACACTATCTACTTAGGGGCAGGGAAGGAATCATCCCTAAAGATATTATAGCATCATTGGAAATAGAAGTAGGTGGAGTCAAACAACAGGAGACAATAGCCCTAAACATATAAACATCTTCTATTCATTGCTTCAAGTAGTGAATAGCAATAGGAAGTTCCTACACCCTAGAACCCTCAACCATTTGAACTGCTTCCATCAACTAATACTTTGCCTCATCATTGGCAGCTCAAAGTTCCAAAATTTGTCGATTGTTTTCTTCTAGCTCATTTTTCTCAAACTTTGTGAGTGGTTGGGCCTGAGATCTTTGCATCTGCTCTTCAAGTTCCACCCATAAGTTTTGGGAGGTACAAACTAATTCATCAAATGTCATCTCCAAGAGTACATTGGGCTGCCATTTCAGTTTGAAGCATCAAAAAGAGATATTGAAACCAATATTCAATTGAATATAAGGATGTGAAGACTTGTTTGTTGTAGAGAACCTTCTTAGCCACTAGATCCCAAAGCTTGTACTCTTTTACACCAACACCATGGCCAATGAAGATATGCTTAACTACCATTCTCTCCAACTTACACGTCTTAGGACAGAGGCACCCTGTGTAGAATCCATTTATGTTTCAACTCAAGTAATTCAACAGTCAAACACCCATGAGAAGTAAATTTTTTGATAAATTCATTGTGACTCTATCCTTCAACAAACTATTGAATTAAACCAAGGGAGAATGAACACTATCTAGTCTTCTTGCTATTTTAGCTATATGGCAAATTATATATGCCATACTATGCAAATCTTGAATGTACTGTTGTATAGTGTCAAGTGGATTGGCCTTGAGATGTGAATAGAAACCGTATCATCCTAATTAGATGATGGGCTATGCAACTCAGACAATACAAGGGATACATTATCCACATCATCTAATTGTTGTGAGTCTGTGACGAACTTGTCACTTGCTGAAGAATGTTTGGAAAGGTTCAAGGATGCTCCACCTCATGAATATACTCTTTTGAATCTGGCATATATATCACGAGAAGATAATCTACAGCCTCAATGGAAACCCCCAATGAATTGATTCACCCAATCAATGGGATGCATACTCAATAAAACCAATTGGTGTATTTAAATGAAGACTTTCTCCTCCATCAACTTCCTCCTCAACTTCACTATCCCCTTCTAAGGTGGGCTCCTCTTCTTTAGATATGAATGACCAATCCTCGGTTCTTCTCCCTTCCCATCTGCTATGGGGACGCCTAAAGACTGCCACTAAAATATGAATGACCAAGCTAAGTCATCAACAACATCTAGCTGGAATTCATTGCCTACCAATAATAGAACCTAAGAATAAACTAAATCAAGTAAAAGTCTAATGGCATGTTATGTCATGTAGAATCCCTTGTGTTTAAACCAATGATAATACTTCATGGATTCTAATAAAAAAGAGTTCAGGTTATATATTTCTCTCTTACTAATGCCAATCATATAATCAGTCATTTACATTAGGCTCATGTAGTTCCTATAAACCTACTCTTAAGGAGGTCCAGGATACATCACACCATTCATCAGTGCACAAATAAAAAAATTTAAGCCCAAATTCCTCTTAATTCACAAATTCTAAAGTTCTATGCTAGTCACATTGCCCCAATACAAGGTTTGTATAGCCATTTCTTTTTGTGTCTAGTTAACATTACTAGTAAATTTTAGCACTAAATACCCTAAGCATGGGACACCAAATACTTAGGAAAAGACAATATGAGTAATATCTAATAATGATCCCAATGCCCATATATTGTACCCATAACTCCTGCTTATCATAATTGGAAACCATACTGATTAGATGAGCTTTAAATCTAAAGAAATTAAAATACCAAACTTGGAGCATTTTGTCTACCTAAGTTGATGTCAAAGCAGCCTTTAAAGGGTGATCTTTTGATTTTCCATCCCAACATAATAAACATTCTGTGGCAATGAGACTCTCCCAAGCAAGAGCAACTACAATACTTGTCCTTTTATTTGTGAGGCTCATGGCTTATTCTCTACCCATCCATGAAGAAGTCCATCTCCCAGCAAAGACTTCCCTCATCTAGAGGAGACTATATTGACTTTTCATATGGAACTTGGTATGCACGGTCAAGACACACTTTTCCAATAATAGATGTCTTAAGATTTCCACCCACTCTACCTTTGTATGGTTTTTCATAGTTGGTTGAATGTTTTGATATCTTTTCTCCAAACTCCAACTCCAACTTCAGCTTCACAACAAACTTCAGCTTTTAGTTTGTACTACACGAATCTCTTCGACTACGCCTCATTCCTCTCCCAACCTTAGAGACCATCTAATCTCTTGATCTTGACCATGTTGTGGTCCCTTCCAACCTTTATTGGGGTCAAAAGGCATGAACTTCTTAAATTGAACCAATCTTCTTTAAGAAAACAATGCCAAATATTTACTTACAAAAATAAACATATATCTATTGCAAAGTAAATAGAACAATCATGGACAAATGATTTTATGCCAAAATTATAGTCATAGCACTAATTGTTTTATTTGTTCAATATATCTTCTTGCACAAAACTATAGTCCAAGAAGCATTTGCAAGATTAGACACCCTTCCGTGACTACAAGAGATCTATGTAAAACCTCAGACGGTTGTCAAGTAACAACAACCGTCGACGACTACTAAGAAACTGACTTCCAATAACTCCCATAAGCCGACAATTAAACTCCCATAAGCCGACAATTAAATAACACATAGTCAAGAATAACTAATTGATTAAATATAACTAAGACAAAATATTCTAACTACACATGCTTCCATTGTGTTTACATCATGTTGAACATATGCTATTGAGTAACTCATCTTCTTAAGGTGTTGAAACAATGTTGAGAAGGTTTTTATTTAGTTGATAATTTGATATCCATTTATGATGAGCTCATGGACACTATCTCCTAAGTGTATGAATCAACGGGTTGGTACCCAAGTACTATGGCCCTTACAAGGTGTTGCAAATGATTGGAAGCGTAGCATACAAGCCAAACTTTCCTCAAACAACACTGAGACATTCAATCTTCCATGTATATTGTCTAAAGAAGGTGATTGATGATAAGGTTCCAATTTAGATAGAGATACCATAGCTTGAAGAAGGATCATTTTGGAAATAGACGAATCATCCAGACAAGGAGCAAGAGGTTGTAAACTAGGATGATCACAAAATATCTCATCATATAGAAGAACTTGCCCAAAGACGATGTAACTTGGGAAGACAAAGGATTCATCCAAAAGTACCTAGCTGAGTGTTGAGAGCAATGATGCCCTAAGCACATTGGATGTAGGTTAAGGAGTGACCAACCTATTGCACGCAAACTTTTAATTAATCATTTGTTAGTTCCTAGATTTTATAACTATAATAGCAGCTAGTCTAAGTGGGACTATAAGGTCTCCGAAGCCTATTGATGCTATAGATAGGAGGTAGTGGTTGGATGTTGGATTTCATATTGTGAAATCTATTCTTAATGTAAGGTTTTTAATTTTAGAGTTTTCTCTCGAAGTGGCTCAATCTAATACTCGGCACTCTACTTTCTTTTTCCTTTATTGTGAAGATCTGCTCCTATCTGTGCATTCATTCTGATATTCCACACTTGCTATCTTGTGGATCTGCAAGATATCGTTGTTAGTTGTTACTAGGCTCTTGTGATGAGATAATTTCAGTACAGATCTAGAGTTCAACATTTTCGTTATTTAATGGGATTTGTGGGTGTTTTAAGCTATTCTACAATTATTAATGCTCCGTGGGACTCACCCTAAAAATATTAATAAAATGCCACTAGGGCACACCATGAAAATGGCTTTCTGTTCTGTTGTTTGTTAAACTGAAAACCATTTGATAAAATATATCCAAAGCATCAAGACAAAAAGACTTTGGAAGATTGTAAACTATTTACAGGAGTTCACATGTGATATGCATAATTATGCTACCTATCCCACTTCCCATGCCTTGGTCTAGCTTGCCCCAAACTATATGTCCACTGGGCCACCACTATCTCGATTCTCAACTATAGTTTCCACCCAACCCGGAACTATAGTCCCACCCAACCCCCCTACTATTCTAAGGCTACCAAGCTGCTTGCCCTACAATTCTATGGAGCCTGGTTGGTAGTCAGTATATAGTTGGAGGTGCCTTGATTCTAGAACTATTATTATTCTAGCAATTAACTGTAAAATGTTTGTTACGATGCCAATTATATGGTCGTAACATGTTTGACTATATGTATTTGACTAAGACACCAAGAATATATATTGATATCAGTTCTGTATGAGATCAACATAAATTTGAATCAAACCCTGGTATAGACCATGTGGTATACTTCGTAGCTTATAAGCAAGAATTTGGTAGATGTCCCTATTGAATAGGCTTTATTAAAGCATTATGGTGGTTAATAGTTTCTTGAATAATGGGTTGTATCTTGAATTCTGTTTTAGAATACTAAAAATATAGTATCTCAGACAGGGGATGTACTGTTGTGTCCATATTTAAAAAAAATTATGCAGTGAAATTAACCACAATGTTATTTGAACTAAGCAAACAAAAAATAACAAAAAAATACAATTAATTGATAATTCAAAATATTCAATAGGTCCTGACATATCACATAGGTTTATATTATTTGTTTAAAAAAGGAAACTATTGAATAATCATAGTCAAATTTAAAAAACACATGAAGAGATTGTCATATTGCTCTTCATTGAGAGTATTCAAATCAACATTTAGTACGTTAGAACTAAATGCACAAGGAAGAGCAGAAGTTAGTTGTATTTTTTAATATCACTTACACATTTTTTATCTTTTCTTTTATTATGACAGTCAATTACACAGAATAATAGATCCCAAGAGGTACTCATATCTGGGATTGCCCTCCGTTTATTTGGAGATTGATTTCAAAATCTCTACATCTTTTATTTTATTTTCACAGTAACATGAGGTACACTTGTAGAGCCAATGTGAGATTTTGGAAGATATTGATAATAGCTTTTACTGCATCCTGATCATTTGAAGTTAGGAACCATAAAAAAAAATTGATAAGAGGTGAAAATGACTGTGATAGTGAGTATCTAGATTTCTAGGTTTGAGCATTGCCATGACAAATGTTCATATCACCCCAATATTGTAGCATATGGTGACAATTATAAAACCTCATTTGTGCCACAATGGCAGTAACAGTAAACTGTTGGTAGTTGTCAAGCACCTAAAGAAGACTATGGTTATACTACTTATTGTTATCTAGTCTCTAAATGTTTCAAGCACTAATAATACTCTCTTGATATAATTGATGAAATCTTGGCCAAAGTTGACATTATATAAAAGACCCTTTGTCTCATTTTACACCCATTTCCTAATAAGAGATGTGGATTGGACATAATGTGCTGTTCAGTTATAAGGACTCTAAAGTAAAAACCTTGGGTGATATATCCTAAGAGGAGTATAGTTTAACTGTTAGAACTTAGTTCTTGACTTAAAATATCACTTTGCTGTAGTGGAAGGTATAGAATCATAGATTACTAGTATCACATGTTCTCTTGGACTACTCAAAATATGATTTATAAGGCATGTGATTTGAAAAAGGCTAGAAGAAAGCCAAACTGTATCACATGTTATTTATGTATTACGAGTGGCATCAATCGGACTATATTAATTAACTTTCTTGTGTAATGTCCCCTTATGTTAATTCTCAAGAATAAGGGAGCAATTAACTCGAAAATCAATTGCAAGGGACTTATTTCTTATCCAGCCCCAAATTCCTTATGAATTTTGATAATGAAAGCTTACTAGAATGACGATTGGTACCACTAAATGCAAGAATAATATCACTTATAATATGATGATATGATAT
Source organism: Cryptomeria japonica (assembly GCF_030272615.1). Classification (NCBI taxonomy): domain Eukaryota; kingdom Viridiplantae; phylum Streptophyta; class Pinopsida; order Cupressales; family Cupressaceae; genus Cryptomeria; species Cryptomeria japonica. The sequence goes on from NC_081412.1 coordinate 337,430,529, forward strand.
ATATTACTAATCCATAGGATGGATTATCATTGCTATCTCTGATATGACACTTAGATGTATGCAGAGATGATCTTATATCGGATCTACTATGATTAGTGCAATGTAATCAATGTTTAGTATGGATAGAGTATCTCTGCTGTCTCTGATAAAGCTGATGATAATTGTGCAAAGATGATCTCTGATCTGCAAGGGGGGAGTTTACTCTGCTGTCTCTGATATGACAGAGTAAACTATGCCGCTTGGTTTTCTGTTTCTGATTAAGACTGTTAATATATGCAATGGTATATTGTATTTGTTTGATAAGGCCTTCAATCTATGAATGCTTGCCTGATATGTATGATGATGTAGTGATTCTATATGATCTTCAGATATGGATGGTTGCCTGTTTCATCTCGTGACTTATAGCAAATCTGATAGGCGATGTGTCTGATATGTTTCACTGGTAAATGTGCATCCAAAAGCCAAAGGCTGCTTGCTCCAGGTGAGCAAATCCATAAAGGATGAATAAGAAATAAAGATGTCCGATGATGTTTGAAAGAATGAGATCAATCTTCATTATGTATCTTGCAGGCCCAAAAGGTTACATCCTTTGGATGTGATGAGATGTTTCCCCTCCTTAATCGCCTCTTTTCATTAACAATGATTAATGCTTTAATCGCTCCTCTCCACCATTATTTGCTAATTGCTCTAGTCGATGCTATTCATAATTAATGACTATTTGCTCTTTTATTCAATCACATGTGTAAATCTAACAACCACCTTCTTCAGAAACATAGTCGCTATTCCATATTACCGTGTTTATGAATTGTGATTTACACGATAGTCTTCTCCTCTATAATCACCGTTTTTATTTTCCACATCATGGTGCTTTGTTATTGAAGTGTCGATGACTTCTTGACCAAGTCTTACATGGCAATTATAAGCATATACTTTGCTGAGTTGTTTGTTTACATGATCACTGCTTATGATGATCCTTCTTGACTGTTGACTCGTATAATTGTTGTATTGTTTGTCTCCTAGATGATAGAATCATTACTTGTTCTTGATTGCTGTTGTTAACAAGAATAGTTCCTCTTCCAAAGATAGAATTGTTGTTCCACCAAGGTTAGATCGCAGTATTAATTACTAATAAGGTCACTGCCTTAGTTAATAGTATGATTATCCCTCCAAGACAGTCCTTGATTGCTGTATCTATATCATTCTCCGTAGGGTCAGTTTGATGTTTGGATTTGTTCTGAGTTTCAGAAGATTGTGAAATCTTGAAACTAGACAATTCTCTCCTATTAGAGATGGTGTGAGTATGGCTGTCATGGTTGGGACATGACATCTTGTAATGATGTTGCTTTCTTAAATATTGAGTTCGTGAGACAACATCCCTTCATATGATATTGTTATGATTCACTTTGTGTATGAATGCAACCTCAAAAAAGATCTAATGTAAGGTCATGATAAGAATTTCCATCTCACAAAGAATACGTCTTATCTTTCTCTCAATACTACATCATATTCATCATTTACTTTATTGTTCATTGCATGGTCTATGTTACAATGATTCAATTTGAATAAAGCAATCAAAATGAACTTGAACCGAAAATTCTTATTAAAATGTATTGTTTTGTTCAATCAACTAGAAACAGACTGGATTTACTTTTGTTAGGGAAATGTTCTCAAGGAGTCCAGATGGGATCCCACAGCTCATACTTGTGTCATCCACTACAAATGAGTTGCAAGGTATGAATGAAAAACTTGGTAAACCCAAATGAATCAAAATAGTAGTTGGCTTCAAAAACCCAGCAAGAAGAATGCATGCTAGTCACATATACAAATGTGACTCTACGCATTCAAAGCAATAAATGAAGCCCAAGCGTATCTTTCAACATAAGCAAGGGAAATTGTTACATCAATTTAAAAACAAGAACAATGCCTCGTATTGCTTAATAAATTATACAGCCTACGTATGATAATGTTGGTCTCTATATGTAGTAGTGATAAATATCATATTGGTCACTCATTGTTTCATAGACTTTTTAATATTCAATTGAAGGAGTCTGGTTAAAAATTCCAAAGCAACATTTAAGGAGAGAATCACAGCAATCCCCCAATCCTATCAGAGTGGTGTCTCTGGAATCTGAAGGACGACAGCAATTACTTTAGATCAGCTTGCATTCAATTACGTCGGAAATTATAGAAGTGATACCAAACGAAACAGCACACTGTGCACCCAAGTTCAAAAGTACACTGCAAGCTGGATGATGCCAGGCCCAAATGTTGGAGTCAGCTCTAAATGTTATTTCTTCTAGTCGCATCCATCTTTGGGCCAATATAGTTACAAGTTTTCAGCAGACGGGGATTAAGAGCTTTGTCCCCGATACCAAAAAAAAAAAAAAAAAAAAAGGTTTTTCCCGTAGAACCGATTCGAGGAGATATGGTAGTAACCGATGCAAGAACGGAAATCGAAGAAAAGAACTCTGCTTCACTGAAAAAGAACAAAATCGCATCTGCTAAAGAAGCCAACCTCAATGCTACCACTTTTACATGTATATGCATATATCCCAAGAGAATGTAACTATTACTAGTTATCATTATCTTTTAAATGTTCTAGTCAATCAAACATATAAAAGTACAACAGACGTATCCCCGTGTCTCGTATGAAAATACAGGATCACGCCATATACCAGAATGTATAAGGAAATCTAAAAGCCAATTATATGAATTTGTCAACTAAGAGGAAGAGAGATCCCACATGAAGCAAAAGCACTCCGCAAAATAGAGAAAATAAATAATCACCCACATACGGCAAGCGACCAAATCCATAGAGGCCACAGAAAGGCACAAATTCATGTATCGGATCAATAGCAATGAATGACCGTAGATCACCAATCTGTGAGGACTAGCCAAAACCAATGTTGGAGTTTCAAAAATGAAGTTACATCGTCTACAAAAATCAAGACAATATAAGAAATACCCGCAGCGCAAATATTATTGTAACTCTATAAATCGAAGAAGGAAATGCCCATTGCATAAAATTGGGGTTGAACAGAACAAAAAAATGAGATTTGCAAGATTAGATACGTGAATTAGCAGTCGACGAGCAATCCTTTTGGACGCAAATAGCATTTAAAAAAACATGTCTGCAGGCAAGGGGGAAATCGAAAGGGCAGCTGCAGTCATTTATCTCCTGTGAGATTTAAGAAACAACTTACAAGAGCCAGAGCAGCAACAAATCCATAAAGTCCGGCAAGCATGTAGAAAACCCGATTCTGCCAATCAGGGGAGGCATTTACATCGTCCCACCAATCGAATGCAATAGATTTTACAGTGTCCATCTCCACCTGCATAATCCTGCTAAATTCTGATCTTAAATTAGGGAAATATAATTCAATCCTCTTTCTTCTGTATTTCCAATTTCAAGCCCTCGTCTCAGCCGCCCAGTGTACAATTGATTTTCCAAATGAAACCGGCACGCTAGGTGTGACTTACACTTGGAGGTCTCCTCCTATTTTTTCCATGTGTCCCCTCGTATTAACGATTACTACTCTTACTCCTCATTACCTACCCTCGCCTCTTCAACTCTTTTTAACCAAAATAATACAAACGAAACCATAACAACCCCACTCCTCCTCCACGAACGACAAAATCTATTCTATATATAGACTAAGTAAAAAATTAAACTAGTAGATGTTACTTTTGGGAATGATAAAAAGGTCAAGCATGACCCCCATATATATATGGTTATTATGTTGAAGGTATTTTCTATATGAGGTGAACCTTTTATCTTCTGAAATCAATGATTTAAATTTGAAAAGAAGAATGTAAAATTATATAATTAATTTAAAATATATGTTTAAATTTATATTAATTTAAAAAAAAAATTATCATAAAAATAAAAAACATATATTTTAATATTATTAGTTAGAAAAAAATATGCATAAATTAAAAATCTATTTTTAATTATTGTCTTCTTTTGATAGAATATCTTTAATATTCTTTTTTTTATTAAAATATTCATCTCTTTATTTTCAAATTCTTTTAAAAAATATTAAAAAATAAAAGATATTAGAATTAATTTAATTTATATTTGTTGTCTTACTAAAATTATATTTATCGTAGAATGATTATATTTGAATTTGATTTTGATTTTTATAATAAAATAAATTTCAACTTAAAATATAAATTAAATGTTTAGAGCAAGAGAGCGAGAGAGAAACTAACTTTTGACTACTCATTTCATACCAATTATTTAAGGATAGCATGTCTCCTTGGAGAGTTGTGCTAAAGGTAACATATCATTTGTTTATTATCTCCATCTATGTCTTGCATGTCTATATCTCCTTGCCTCTCCTTGTATCTCTCTCTTTTCCCCCTTCTATCCTTCCCACTCTCTCCCTCTCTCTCCCTCTTTATATATGTAGATGTATTTCTCCCTCTTACCTATCTTCGTATCTCTTACACTCGCACACACATTCCATGTTTCTCCCTCCTTATCTCTATCTCTATATATTTCTCACTCACATAGACAGTCATGTTATCCCCTCTGGCATGTGTTGGCATTAATGTCAAAACAAAAATGACATGGTATCTATTTTCCTTTCTTCTTGGCATACTTTGGTAGTACTCATGATCCATGGTGGTAATATCATGGTATCTATTTTCCTTTCTTCTTGGCATACTTTGGTAGTACTCATGACCCATAGTGGTTTTATCATGGTTGAACTAAATTGCAAGCGTAACTATGTCATTTGATGGTTACATTGTTTTGAAAGGTTGATCCTTGCCATTGTTTATACTAAGGTATATTCTTACTAAGATCACCTTGTTATATTTCTTTGGTGATGCATCTTTGACTACATTAGGTCTTCAATACTTTGCTTAACACAAAGTCCAAAAGGATTTCATAATACAATATGGTGATAATATTTTGTTTGTCACTTCAAAGTGATTAAGCACACATATGTTATATGACGCCACCAACAAGGCATTTGTTAAATGAAAAAGAAAACAATCCCATCTAATTCCTTTTCAGTGGTGTATGTGGTTTTGTGTAAAGCATTGGAAAGTATTATTGTTTGAAACTCATTTTAGCCCTCAAACTAGGGCACGACACACAGCCTTAGGGTTTTAGTGAGATGAAGGTTCACAACCATTACATAGCTTTCAACTTATACTCTTTCACGACAGGGAGGTTACTACTTGAGGGCATGGCAGTTTTGATGAGCAAACGGGGCATTTGTGACTTGAAGTTTATGGCAATGACAGGCAGTTTTGTATGCGATTACTAGGTGTTTCTTCTCCTAGTATCTCGGTTTTGTTTGTAAAATAGAAAAATTAGTTTACCTTTCTTCATTTGTTATTTGCAGTTAAAAAGAGGGTGCAAAGTGATTAGTGTGTAAACTAAGTCTTTTTATTAGCTTGCTTATTATTAGCTTGGTTGTTGTTATAGTGTTCTTTAGTTTTCTAAGTTATTTGTCTATAAAAATCTTTTGATTTATAGCAGTTACCAAAGTCTTTGTGATGGCCCTGTCGAGTTAATTTCTTGTTTAGGGTTCTGTGATTAAAAAAAAAAATTATACCCTTATGGATTCTCTCTGTTTTTTAGTTTACATTAAGGGTATTTTTTTAGAGAGGATTTTGTTTTCTTGTTTAGGGTTCTGTGATTAAAAAAAAACATTATACCCTTATGGATTCTCTCTATTTTTTAGTTTACATTAAGGGTATTTTTTTAGAGAGGATTTTGTTTAAGATTTTCTTAATATTAATGAAAGGTTAAAGGGTGTTAAGCATTGTAAAGTTTTTTGTGCTAGGGTTTCTTAGTTTTGGACAATGAATTATCTTTTAACCCTAGTGTTCTTTGATCGGTTGTATAGAAGTCATATGCAACCCGGGAAAGATGTACAATTGCAAGAGTTTGCTTACTTTCAGTTTGTAGATTTCTATTAAGGACAGTTATAAAAATCAATTCACTCTTCTTGCAAAAATTTTGTCCATTATTTATGCTTCATGAAGATTTTAAGAAAAGGTTTTTGTTGCACAGAGAAATAAGATCATTGTTGCTATTGTTTATCAAGAAGATTCTAGTTTTCACAAAGGCATTATTTTGATGTAAACTAAGATTGTCAACAGTGTCGAAGACTTCTTAAATATCTTGTAATATCTTCGTAAAAAGTTTATTTATATATATCATTGTATATCTCTTCCATATGTACAATAGTATTCTGTAAGTGAACATTAAAGTTCTCTACATGATACTAATGTGTGTAGTTTATAAATATATAATGGTGTATTGTAAATGATCAATTAAGGCATTCTAAACTATTGTTTCTAAATCTCAAACTTGATGAGAATAGAAAATGTTGAGAAATGAAACAGAGATGAAACTCTGTGTGTAAATTCAAATTTGGTGTGAAGTGTTTTCAAATAGCCAGTGAGGCATTGTAAAGTCTATCGGTGAGATAGCATTGTCAGTGAGACATACAACATAACCAGTGAGGCATTATAAATGAGATTAATTCAGAAAATCTAGTGAAGCAATTTCGAGTGGTTTTATTCCCCAGGAGAGTTTCCACTCAGGACATATCATTGTGTCATATTCTTGTGTGTGCTTTGTTCATTTTGCTATCTACTATATTTGCTTTATATTGCTCAATAAGTCAAACTTGATAAAGGTGTTTACAAGTAAAAAAAAATTGTGTATGAACTTTAATTCACCCCCCTCTCAGTGTTCATTATACTCCAACAAGTAGTCTCACAGCCAAACCCTTGTTCAGAGTCAAACGAGGGATTTTTTGGTAGGAGAGCTTATGGTAAATCAAGAAGGTCAATCCTCTGTCAGAGCACCATATTTTGATGGTTTTGACTATGCTTTCTGGAAGTTTAGGATGAAAAGGCAGTTAACCTCTCTTGGTTATAAAGTTTGGGCTACAGTAGAAACTGCATATTCTACCACTACAACACTTCTTACCCTCGATGAAGAAAAAGCTTATGAATGTGATGCTAAGACATTCAATGTTATTTGTTGTGGTTTAACCAATGGTGTTTTGGTTAAAATTATGGATTGGAAAAATACAAAAGATGTCTGGGATAAAATCTCACATATTTATTAGGGTGATGAACATGTTAAAGAAGCAAAACTACAAACTTTTAGAGCTAGGTTTGAGAGCTTAAAAATGACTGAAAATGAAAATATCTTTGATTTTTTTTAGAGTTCAAGAAGTTGTAAACTCTATATGTGGTCTTGGTGAAGACTTAAAAGAAGTTGTTGTGGTTAAAAAGGTGTTAAGATCACTAACACCTAAATTTGATTCTAAAATTTCTACCTTGGAGGAAAGAGATGTTAGCAAAGTCACATTAGATTCTCTACATGGTGTCTTCACTGCTTATGAGATGAGAATTAGTGACAATTGTACTACTAGTAAAGAGTCTGCTTTTAAATCTATTAAAAAGGACAGTGACATTGTGGTTGAATATGAAAATCTAGATGAACATAATATGGCTTTTGTTAACAAATTAAAAAGAGGGTCACACAAATATAAAGGGAAATTACCCTTTAAGTGCTTTAATTGTGGCAATATTAGGCATTATGCCTCTCAATGTCCATACAAAGATTTAGATAGTGATGAAGAGGAGAATAGAAAATCGGGAAAGAAAAAGTATCTAAATTTCAAAAAGAAAAATACCTTTAAAAAGAAGAAGAGTCTATATGCTAATGTTACAGACAGTCTTTTTGATGAGTCTATTGAGGAAGGGGAAGAAAATTTATTCATGGCTATTTTAAATTCAAATGAAAAATAGGAGGAAACTAATTTAGACCTTTTTGAATCTGAAATTGATTATGAAGAAGAGTTAAGATGTGCTCTCAAGGAGATAAAAAATTTGACAAAAGAAACTATTAGTTTGACAGATAAACATCAACATGATCTCAAAACCATATCTAATCTCACTCTTCAGATTGAAGAGGGTAAAAGAATTCTTGAGGTAACTCAAGAAAAATTGAATCAAAAAGAAAAAGAATGTTATCTTCTTGAAGAAAAAATTGTTGATTTACAAAGGAATCATGCTCTATACAAAAATTCATCTGATTCATTGAACAAAAAAAAATATTACAAAGGGAAAAGCAATCTAAGCTTTTCAGAAGGACAATCTTCAAGTTGTGTTGATGCAGAAAAAGGTAAATTTATTGGTCAAGCAAGTAGGCCTTCTGAATATAATTTTAATTTTTTGGGTTATTGTTTCAATTGCCATCAAATTGGACATAAAGAAAAGGAATGCAAGGTTATGTCTAGAAGTAAACGAAATCTTGTAAATGGTAAGATTTATAGATTCTAAAGTAATATCAGATGCGATAATTGTAATGATTTTGGTTGCAATACTTCTTTCTGCAAGTTAAATTTGGTTAAATAGTTTAAAACGTCTGACAATAATGTCAAACTGGTTTGGAAACCAAAAGGAAAATGTGAAGCATTGGTTGTTCAAATAGATTTGCACTCATTTAAGAAAAATCTTTGAGTGGTATATAGTGGTTGTTCTCACCATATGGCAGGGAATAAAAGCAAATTTGTTCAGTTTGAAAAATTTATAGGAGGTTATGTAAGGTTTGGAAATGATCATTGCATTCAAATTGTAAGCAAAGACATTATTTTACTTAACAATGAAACTCTTGTGCATGATGTTTACTATCTTGAAGGGATAACACATAATTTACTCGGTGTGAGTCAAATTTGTGATAATGATTTTCATGTCCTTTTCTCTGCTATAGGATGTAAAATCAAAAAGAAATCAGGGAAAACAATTGCTACATGTTTCAGAACAAATGGTAACATTTATAATCTATATCAAAGCACAAACAACAAAAGTGAAACCAGTGTGTGCTTTATGAGTCAAGCTGAAGAAACAAGACTATGGCATATAAGGTTAGGGCATGTCAATTATGATAACCTAATTAAGATTAATAAAGGTCAAAATGTTCTGATTAATAAGAAAAATAGGTTTTAAGGACCCGAAACCTTGAACATAGGAGTTTAAAATAGATCATCAAAGAGTATCCAGACCATATAAGAACAACTTACAAAACGACTGGCAATAAAGCCAATAAACAGACAGGACAGCAAAAGATAGAAACGACAAAATAGAGAAAACCATGAAAACACTGCACAACTATAAAACCTTCAGGAGGTCCTCTGCCTTAATCACCAGTTGGTCATAGTTGGCCGCAACAACTTTGAGTTCATCCAGGTCCTTATTTGGCTTCTTCTCCTTCTTTTTACCTCTGGTTCTTGTTCTGGGTCCTTGAACATCTCACGTGCTTTCAGTGTCAGGGTCAATTTCCAAGGTGTACTTCTCCTCCTCCAATTTGTTGATGAGGGTTTCGGTATTGCCAGTAGAGGCCTTCAGAATGCTTAATCTTTTCTCAGTGATACTTTTAAGGCATTCCTCAATTTTGCTGACTTTACAGACAGTTTGTGCCATAGTTTGATCCATAGCATTAGCATTTTCTTTCCTCTCAATCAAATCTTTCTCAATTTGCTCAAATCTGGGGTTGAAGGAGTCTCTTATATTTTCAGCTCTAGCAATAGTTTTGGTCAAATCCTCAACATAATCTACCATAAACTTCCCTTCGCCAATGCTGATAGTTTCCAGAATCTGGATTATGTGGCTAAGCTTCTTGTTATCCTCCACAACTTTCTTGTAACTGGTGATTAACCATTCCATGGTGTCCATGAAACCTTTCAAGCCCTCGGGAGGAGGGTTTGAGGAGGGAGCTATCTCACTGGAGTTGTCCTGTTCTTTATTTGGGGTGTCAGCAACAGTGGCTTTATCAACTTTTCCTTCAACCCTATGTTCAATATCTTCCCCAGTGGTCACCTCCTCCAGGTTGTGGTCAACTTCTGAAATATTTCTCTACTTTTGTTCCTCCAACTCCTTGACATTCTCTTCCTTTCTCTTTTGTTTGTTCCTAGTTTGAGTAGGGACTTTAGTTTTCTTTTTCAGTGGACCCTGGGGTTCCTCCTTCTCAAAATCTTCAGAGGCCTCTTCCTCCAAGGAGGAGCTAATCTGGAGAATTTTGCCTTTAGGTTTCTTACCCTTCCAGGAGGAGGGCCTGGTTTTCCCATGTTTCCTCTTCTTTCCCACTTTAGCTTCCAAGTCATCCATACTCTCCTCAGACTTGCTTGTTGAATCATTGTATGTATCCTCATCCAAAGAAAAAATAGAATCCGACCCTTCCTCCTCTGTCTCAGAAATAGAGGGCTAAGGGCGGGCAATTTGGTTAGCCTTGAGGTGGTCATAAATTAAAACCATTAAACCTTGACGCATGGCAGTGTCACCCTTAGGGTTCTCTTTATAGGCCTTAATGGTGGCATCCATATAACACAACAGAAAATATGGAATGTTAACTTTCTCGTCATACCTAAAATGATTCAACAAAACAAAATGGTAGCCATACACTTTTGTGAATCTACCATCTAAAGTAATATAGCGCATTATAGCAAAAAGGACCTTCCTCCATGGCTTAACAAAAACCCTAGGAGGATAGTAAGTTTTACTTAGCTTCACCAGGCATTTTTTATCCTTTGCAGTTTCAGGATATCTTTCGATGGCCTCCTTGCTCACTTTTTTGTCTCTGTAGTAGTTGCTTCCTTCCCTTCGAAGACCCATGACCTAAGCAATGAGATCTTCATGTATGGTGACAAACTGATCTCCCATCTTCAAAGTGCCCTTTCTCCAGTTTTTACAAAAGAATTTAGTGACTGTGGTGTCCCGCCCATGGAGCCTCTCCATAAATTTAGAGAACCCGCCCTTCTGCAAAATGTTCCAGACGACCTCCTTCTGTTTCCACTCCTTACAATTGCTAGGTTCGTAGCGGCGTCTATTTCCTCCCATATTTTTGCTATTCAAAGCTGAATGTCGAAAATTGCAGAGAGCTTTAGGCAGGGAGTTTCTCGGCGCTACCATATTTACCCAGAAAGTGTGGGAAGTGATTGATTGAGTGTTATAATAAATGGTGTTGACAATATTATAATTGCTTGAAGCACTCCTTTTAATCTGTGTCATTATTATTTTGTCCATTTATGATCTTAGGGGTACTATTGTATCGGTCCTTAAAAATGATTAATCTAACATCCTCTAGGAGGCCCTATTCTCCTTTCCAAGTAATCATTTCATCTTGATTGACCGCCACATTGGCCGCCCAGTCAGCAGAACCATTAGCTTCACGGTAGATATGAGATATGATTTTTTTCTCAAAAGTGTTAATGATGTCTCTAGCAGTCGTTATAATGTCATTGATAGATCGTGGGGGATTAGATGTCCCCTTGAGGCATTTGATGATGTTGTTAGAGTCCCCTTCAATCCATATGTAGGGGCAATTCCATCTTTTTACGAGGAGAATACCTTGGAGTGCTGTCATTGCTTCCGCCTTGTGATTTGTTTGGCTTCCTATTGGAACAACAATCATTTCCTTGCATATACCTCTATCATCTCTAAGAATAGCGCTGCATACCGCAAGGCTTGGATTACCTTTTGCAGCACCATCAAAATTGACTTTGAACCAACCATGAGGGGGAGTTTGCCATCTTGCTTCTAATCTTTTGTTTTGCTTGGGGTCCGAACTGCCAGCATTCTTCAAACACCATGAACTTCAAATGTGAGATTCCAATGGGTTGACCAAAAAGTAGGGACCCCCAATGATCCCAATGTTCTCCACAATCACCCATTGTATTTTCTGGAACACAATATCCTGAGTAAGAGAAGTGTCCCTAAAAATGCGATTGTTTCTTTCTTTCCATAACCCCCACAAAATGTGAGGGAGTGATAGCTGCCACAAAGATCTCAAAAAGGAGTTAGATCGATGATAATTCCAGGAGTAGAACAAATCACTGATAGTGTTAGGAAACACCCAATCAATGCAAAAACTCTTAATAAATCTTTCCCAGATTGAAGCAGAATAGGAACAGTGGATGGCCAGATGGTCCATGGTCTCTTCCTCCTTAAGACACAAAACACATCTATTAGGGAATGCAAATCCTCTGCCCTTGAGATTATCTAAGGTCAAGATTTTATTTTGAAGAATAGTCCAATAGAAAAAGTTGATTTTAGGGGCCAGACCCTTTATCCATGCTTTAGACCAAAAAGGATTTGCAGAGGGGGCAGGGGAGAGAACACCATACATCAAAGAGAGAATAATATTACCTTTAGGTTCATATTTCCAAATGAGGGAGTCTTCCTCTTTATTAAATCAGGCCGATGACAAATGGTTTTTAAGCTTAATAAGGTTTGGGTGGATACTTTCAATGTTCTGTCATTTATTACCTATCCAATACCCTTCAACTAAAGGACCAAATGTTCTAACGCAGGAGGAGGCATAAGGGGCCCATTCTGGGATATCAATCAAAGATTTATCAAAAAGCCAGGGATCTTCCCAGAATTTAACTTTCCTACCATTGCCTACTTTCCATATAACCCCTTTTGCAATGATGTCTCTACACTTAGAGGCATGATTCCAGATATGGGACCCATTAATACTTACTTCTCAGGATTTTACACCATTCACTATCTGAGTGGAACATTCTCCAAACCTATTTAGACAGGAGAGATTTGTTTAGGATCCGGATTCTTCTCAGGCCCATACCTCCTTTACTTTTCAGTCTGCATACCTGATCCCAAGCCACAAGAGACATTCTTTTCTTTTCCTCAACCCCTGACCAGAGAAGCTTTCTTTGAATTTTCTGAATTGCATCAGCATACTTTACTGGAATTATGAACAGGCTAAGGGCATAGATAGGTATGCTTTGAAGAGAAGCTTTTAGAAGTTGAAGCTTTCCAACTTGACTTAAAAGGGCTTCTTTCCAACCAGCTAGCTTTTTATGAAATTTGTCCACTAGAGAGCTCCAAAAAGAATCAGGAGGTGCAATGCCCAAGGGGAGGCCAAGGTAAGTGGTAGGAAGATCAGCAATCCGACAATCCAGGATTCTGTTGATTTTGTTGGGTCTCAAATCAATAGATTGGATAGGTTCTAAGGAAATGCCAACTCCTATGATCAAACCCTCCAATTGACTTGGCTAACTTATAGAGTGAACCTATTTGGTTACTAACTCTCTCACTTTAGGCTCTGCAGGACCTAGGCGGGTATACCTACTCATTAGTTGTTCCTTCAACTAATGCTTTTTATAGCAGATTTAGTGTCTTAATCTGATGTCTCCTAGTCTCAGAATGGCATAAGTTTCTTAAACAAACTGACTTCAGATGTGTGTATTGATCTATGTATCTTACAAAAGTATATATGTTACACTTTGGCTAAATTACCTACTATAACTACTCTACTAATCCTAATGCTTAAAAGTAAAGGGTAACTGGTATGGTGGTTTGTTTACAAATGATTAGTGCCTTTCCTCTTATTTGGGCTACAGAGTCTTATATTTCTTCAGGACTTATTGTGTAAACTTATGAGACAGTTTTTAAACCCACCACCTCTCGATGAGTCTGTCAGTTACTGTTTCTTATGAGCTCTACTTCAATGTCTATATTGTAAATTGCTTGAATGGATTTAACCCTAACTTTTAAGAGACCATCCAAGGAAGAAATACAGGGAACAATTACAATTCACGAGTAAATCTTTTTGATCCAAATCTACAATATGAAACACAGAATTTTACTGGAAAAACACGAATAACCTTATCCACTTTTAGATAATATCATAAGCAACTACCTTCTAAAAATATGTTAACTCTCAACACATATGAGAAAGAAAATGCAACTGGTTATTTTTGATAAAAAGTTTTAAAGTACAAAATTGCCTCCACCTCTTCTCTCTCTTCTTTGTTTTTCTTCTCTTTACATTTTACATCACACATATATATGTGGTTGAATGGTTTTCATACCCCTTTGGGTGAAAAGACACCCCCCTTTTAAATAAAAATAATTCCAAATCCCGAAATTGCTTTAGTTTATGTAATTAATTGTCACTTTACAAGTTGTTTAGGCATATTAGAGGTATTTTAAGGCTATTTTATGGGTATATAATGGATAAATGGTCTTTAAATGATGTAAATACCCCCTTTGGTGCTTCACACTCCATTTTTTATGCCCATTATTGTGTTTATGTTATGGTTTCATATTGTGCAACAAATATAAAATATATTACTTGTACCTATTCAATATATATATATATATATATAGAGAGAGAGAGAGAGAGAGAGAGAGAATTTTTCTTGCTCCTTGTCTTGGAATTTGGAATTCTAAAAATTGCAAATTTTAGGGTTCCAACAGATTCTATGATGTCATCTCTCTAGTGTATTGATGAAAAAAACTTCGCTTTTGACCCAATTAATGAGCTGATTAGATGCAGAGGCAAACTTACAAAGAGTGTCCTTCAAGGTTCTAGCTTCTGAGATGCTTGATTCCCCCATGACAATGGTATCGTCCACAAACTGTTGGTGAAAGTAGGTAAGATCAGCTGAAGAAGGTTGAAGTCCCTTAAAAGATCCTCGCATCACCATGTTTTCCATAGACCTACCAAAACATTCAGCCATAATAATGAAGAGGATAGGGGAAATGGGATCCCTTTGCCTCAATCCTCTAGAAGCTTGGAAGAAGGGGGATGGAGAACCATTGACAAGAACAACAAAAGAGGCAGGGGTAATAAGCTGACTAAAGAGGTCAACACATTTGGTGGAGAAACCATAAGCCACAAGAACCTTCACAAGAAAAGACCAATCAACCCGGTCATAGGCCTTGGAGAGATCAAGCTTGAGGATGAGTCCCTATTTCTTAGCCCTAAAAAGAGAATGAATATTCTCATGGACAGTAATAATGGAGTCAAGATTTGTCTTCCTGGGTTAGTTTTAAGGTCAGAATGTTAGAAATATGCCAAATCTCACTAAACCAGATAATAATATATGTAGAGAGTGTCAAGAAGGCAAACAAGCAAGGGTCAGTTTTAAACCTAAAGAATACTCCTCTGAAAAGCCACTGCAACTTATACACACTGACTTGTGTTGTCCTACAAGGATAAAATCTTTAAGCAATGAAAGGTATTTTATGTTATTCATTGATAACTATACAAGAATGACATGGGTCACATTCTTGCAGAATAAGGCAGAAGCCTTCAATAGGTTCAAGTCTTTAGGAAAATGGTTGAAAAGGAATCAGATCTTAAAATAAAATGTCTTCGATCTGACATAGGGGGAGAGTATACTTCCCAAGAGTTTGTTGACTATTGTGAAGAGCATGCAATAAAAGACAGTATTCAGCCTCCAGAACACCACAACAAAATGGTGTTGTTGAAAGAAAAAATAGAACAGTAAAAGAGATGGCAAGAACTATGGCTTCAGGATGCACATTTGTCCAATGCCTATTGGAAAGAAGAAGTTTGTATTGTTGTTTATATCTTGAAAAAAGTTATTAAGAGTGAACACCAAATTCACTCTTGATGAGCTCTGGTATGGAAGGCCAACAAATGTTGGCTATTTTAGAATGTTTGGCAATAAGTGCTATATTAAAAGAGACAATGAAAATATCAACAATTTCGAATCTCGTAGTGATGAAGGTATCTTTATAGGTTGCTCTACACACCGTAAAGCCTGTAAATGTTATAATAAAAGGCTGAAAAGAGTAATAGAAAGTGCAAATGTCAAAATAGATGAATTGCTATCTCATGAATAGAAAATTGAAGAGGTTGATAATATTGTCCCATCTAAAATAGAACAAAAATTTGATACTGATAAAAAAAAAATGTAAACCACCAAAAGAAAAGAGTACTCAAAATACACCTGTAAAATCTACTCCCAAGCTGTCCACTAAGCTATGACAAAAAAAATCATCCCCAAGATCTAATAATTGGTGATACATTTGCTAGTGTTCAAACAAGAAGGAAACTTGCAAACATTAATGATCAGGTTTACTTGTGTTTAATATCACAACTTGAACCTAAAACATACACAAAATCTAGTAAAGATGTTCTTTGGGTCAAGGCCATGCAAGAAGAGATTTACCAAATAGAGAAAAACAAAACATGGGAACTTGTTCCCAAGCCTTCTAGTAAAAATGTAAATTGGTGCTAAGTGGGTTTTCAGGAACACACTTGATGACAAAAGAAATGTGATTAGAAAGAAAGCAAGGCTTGTATGCAAAGGATACTCTTAGATTGAGGGTATAGACTTTGATGAAACATTTGCTCATGTGGCCAGATTTGAGGCCATAAGGATGTTCTTAGCTTATTCTGTATATAAGAATTTTAAGGTGTTTCTGTGTGCGGTGAAAAATTATGATGATAAACTATTGCAAAACCACAAAGATCCAACCACAACAAACCCTATTCCTACAATGAAACATTCACCATACACCAATGAAGATACTTAAGAACATGCAAATCAACAAATTTAATAATAATATCATTCACATGCCAAGTAGGGTTTCAATCTCCATTGTCTCCTATCTCCATTGACCTTGTTTGATATATTTGCTCTCAGATTTTGTATGTGCACAAGAGCTCAACAAAGAATGGATTGTGGTTGTGAATTCACTTGATTGTGAGAAGGCTTGATTGCATAAGGTACTGATTAGGGTTGATAATGATGAGAGAATCCTTTTATACAGAAGATGCTTTAGAAAATGGAGGGATAAGATTAAGAGGTGAAAGAAATAAATGGTCGACTAGGATTAAAGGGTAGGTAAAAGAAATAATAAAATAATGAAGGGGGTAGGTAGAGGAAAATTAAGAGATAAATGACATGTGTCATAGAGGAAATAGCTAATGAATTGATTAAATAAATAAATATTTATTTAATTAATAGAGTAAGTGGGATCAATTAAATAAATAAAATATTTATTTAATTTAGGGAAAAGATAATTTAAATAAATATAAATATTTGTTTAAATGAGAAAAGGGATAGAAGAGGATAAATGAATTAATTAAATAAATAAGAATTTATTTAATTAATAGAAGACTTAGGATAGAATAATTAAATAAATAAAAATATTTATTTAACTAAGCATGACAATTTTAGGTGTCTACATTTTGCCCCTCTTTGAGCTAATGCAGCTTATCGCGTTGGCTCAAAGAAGATAAGATAAATTGATACAAAGTTGCCCCAAGACGGGAATGATATGCCCACTCAAGAGATTGGATGAAAAAAGTGCAAACAATCTCTTAATAAGAAAGAAAGGCTAGAAAGGACTGACATGATAGGGTGACAAAGTCAAATGAGAAAAAAAGACTAACATGGAAGATTAGGGTTAGGAAGCCTATATATGTAGGCGAAAAGAAAAACCTCCTCATTGGCA
Source organism: Cryptomeria japonica (assembly GCF_030272615.1). Classification (NCBI taxonomy): domain Eukaryota; kingdom Viridiplantae; phylum Streptophyta; class Pinopsida; order Cupressales; family Cupressaceae; genus Cryptomeria; species Cryptomeria japonica. The sequence continues at coordinate 337,447,803 of NC_081412.1, forward strand.
TCCATAACACTTGGGAGATCAGAGTAGAGTAGAACACCTAGAGAGCAGTCAACAGTATAGGATAGATGGTAGAGAGGATCCACATATTTGATCACGTTCGACGATTCCAATGACTAGATGACATGGGTGAGTTGGTATGTACCTTGACCTTGCTTCGTACGTTTTTGTATTTATGGTGCATTTAATGTTTTTCAGGAGTAGTTTAGCAAAAATGTGAAATCAACAATTAGAGTAAAAACGCGTCTAGGTTAGGTTTGAGCACGTTTGTGATGAACATGCACGTTTAGGTTGAGTTTGCACATGTTTACAAATATAATCGGGTCTATGTTAGGTATGTTCGTGTCTATGATAAACAAACATGTCTATGTCGACAAGGCACATTTATGTAGAACAGTGTCATGTCTGTGATGTTAAAGCATGTCTATGCTGCCAAAACATATATGTGTTGGATAAAAGCACACATGTGTGACAGAAGCATGTCTATGTCTAGAAAAGACAAAAAAAAATGGCAATTTTGTGATGAACATACATTGTCAATTGGATACTTTGCTGAGAGGACTCACTTAAATAGGTGCCCTAGGGAAGACAAACTGGAAACAAGGCTAGAATTGATAATTTTGTGATAGACATGCGTTGGCAATTAGATAAGTTGTTGAGAGCCTTCACTCAACAGGTGCCCTAAAACAGACAGGTTTTCTAAGCTAAGTATAGGATAAGTCATTGAATTGATAAAATTCGATGAGTGCTCTAGCAAAATAGGTTGCAACATCATGTGATAAACATAAGCACTACAATAGACATGATAAAATACGTAGCACTATGTGATGAACATCAGTACCACTAGGATTGACACGTTTAGTTTAATTGAATGCAAGAGGACTTCCCCAACTAGAGCCACAAGAGAGATTCCCATTGACTTAGTGATTATGACCAGAGTTGACTGATGATGATCATGTTGCCATTGATGCTATGGACTAAGGTATGTGATGTTTATGCCATAAATTTAGATGAACACAGGACATAGACTGCTCTTGGAGAGAGGTGGCACTCTGAGACGTGTACATTTTCTTTGCCAACTGCATGAGATGTTAGTCACATTAGAGGATGTGCATAGGATACTATGGATACCGATCCATGGAGATCTAGTAGTATATGATTGGGAGGGAGATAAGGATGTGCTCCGATGAGTCTTTGGAGACCCAGATCTAGAGCTCAGACCAGGACATTTCAGCTGGGATGTCATGTATTATAGTGGACAAACATTGGCAATAGTATTAGGAGGGATGATCAACAGGTATCTATGTCCTGACAGAGCGACATGTGGATTAGCCATCGGAGGGGAAAGGATACTAGAGATCCTACTCACTAAGAGGAGGAGATTTGCTTGGGAGCCCTATGTATTAGCATACTTGTACCATGAGCTTCATCAGTTTCTTTACCTTGGTGGCTACGGGTTAGGGTGTGGGGTGACATTACTGTAGGTGTGGGCTTATGAGCATATAGCAGTGACGAGGCTGATCCATTTCAGATTCAGAGGGCATGGGTAGCCATTTGTCCATTTGTATACCATAATTACTTTCCAGCCATAGATTGGGAAGGTAGAGTATTGGTGACGTGCAATTGACGATATAAACAATGTGATATGGCAATCGTACATTGATTGTGAGGCCTGGGAGGAGTATTCTATAGAGTTGCCATTTTGTTTTCCCAGCAGGTATCTCATCGAGAGGACTCCTTATATTTTGGAGAAGCATTTAATAGATAGGGTCACTAGATAGCTCGATAGGAGATAGTGGAAGCAACGGGGGTCAGTAGAGTTTGCAAGGACAGTTAGATAGAAGGGTCACTGGGGGCCAATTTTGGCATATGATACAACAGTTACCCAGTTTTAGGAGATGGTACCCATGCCATGGGACATTTTGCTAGATATAGTTGATGTAAGGATGGATGATGAGTACAAAGCATATTTGAGGCACATCCATTTCCATGACTGACAGATCCTGGAGAGCCCATACCTGTAGAGAAGGATGATGATGACGAGGATGAAGGTGACCGATGAAGGAGGCAGAGGAGCGAGGAGGATTGTCTAGGGTAGAGGAGGACAAAGAGATGGAGGGAGAGTAGAGGGAGCACAGGGAGGTGGAGAGGGAGGCAGACCACTGAGGCCACCCAAAGGGTGGAGGACAACCATTATAGGTTTCAACTCAGGAACAAGGATAGGTACAAGGTGCACCATATCAGGGTGGGTAGGCAAACGGATCCCAGGGAGGAGACGAGGATGAGGATGAGCGTCTCATGCTTGGAGAGCTCACGTAGGGACAGGCCGATGAGATCGATGATCTTGAGAGAGATGTGACTCGATTAAGGCGGCAACTAGTCAAGATGTAGAGGGAGAGAGACTTGAGGTCATACAACAGTATATAATCACAGAAGAGGCATTGAGGGTAGGATGGGCTACGACATCAAGTAACTTCGGAGAAGGATATGCTTTTTGTCTCCAAGAAGGAGAGGAGATAGCATATTAGAGGGACTTATACTATGTAGAAATTCCTCCACACTTGAGGGCAAGCAGCTACAAGAGAGATTCCCATTCTACTACTACAAACAGGGATAGACGAGGAACATCTAGTGGAGGAGTGATGGGTCCACCCAAACCACCAGTACTGGGGGGACAGACGAGATGATCCTGAGGCTGGGACTTTAAGAGCTCAGATTCCTTTGAGACCTGTCAGCTCTGAGGGAGGGAGTTCATCATAGCTCTCTTGGATCCATTTTGTATCAGTTTTGTTGTATGATGATGTAGACACCTTTTGGTGATTTTGTAGCTTTATATGATATTTCGACATCATTGTATCATGACATTGATATATATATGAGATGACCTATCCTTGCGGTGATTATATGCATGTGCTCTTATGTGATATGTCTATATGCTTTATGATTATGTGATGTGATGATTTTATATGATGATGTAGTTTACTCTATATGATGATGTAGTCTATGCATGATGCATGTTTTATTATGATGCCTATGATGTGATGAGATATGTATATGATGTGATGCATTGTTTTCATGCTTTTCTATTTTTATGTATGCATGATGCAAAGGAAAATGGTGTTCTATAATTACTTATATGACACACTATATACATGATGGGATGCATTATTTTTATGTTATTTTTATGATTTATATGAGGATGCAAATGCTTAAATGAGATACTATAAGTGATGTGTGCAAGATGTGATACTATTATGATTTGTATATGCATATAATAAAATTTACTGACATGTGATGATGCAGATGAACACTACATGAGATGTAGATATTTTTGGTGTGTCATTATACTCAGTCATGTGATAGCGAGCTACATGGACTCGGGAAGGGACAATGGAGGACGAACGAAAGAATGGGGGATGGAAGGTAGAAGATATGGAGGTGAAAGTGCTTCTTGTGCTATTATCATCATTGAGCTTTATTATGGAAAATAACTTATGACCATCCAGATATAGGTTTGACCTAGAAAGTCATTGTACCCATTTGCATGGAGATCAAACAATCACAAACAAGGAATGCCCCAGTTCACACTAGACTCACAATGTCCTCATATCCTTGGAAAAGCCATAGTATTACTAAGAGACAATCCATAGACAACAAAATAGGTGAACATATCCCATCCTCTCCTTTCTAGTCAAAGACATCATGGAGATAGAATTTATAGTCAGGGACATCCCATAAAAGCTAAAAGACATGTCACCAAAGATTAAATCAAAAGGAAACCAAGACTTGACACCAACATTCAATCAAATCCTCAAGTTATTTGTGTTTCTTACCACATATGTTAACATGCTTGATTTGATCACAATGTTGTTTCCCTGATAAAGGACATATAATGTTGGAAAACCATGTCGTTGCCAAAGTCTTCTAAAAGAAAAGATTTGATTTGTTGAAAGCCCATTGTTGATTGTGTCTCATCTGAAACTGACTGAATCCATGAAACATGATACCTTTATTGCGAAGAAGAACACAATTTTATTGTGGATTGTAGTACCCTTTCTCGATCAAACTGTTTAGACTCATGTTTGATTTCAGTTGATTGTTCAGTGGATACATTATTGTTATATTTTATTCAGACTTTATGTGATGTTATTACATGCTTTAATTTGATTTGTTGTGTATGCTTTCACGTAGTATTTCCTTATTTAAGTTAAATGTGATTTTATGGATTACTGTCATGGACTGACATATTTACTTTATATGTGTGATGCGTTATATACATGTTTCGTGTTTGCAAGTGTATGGGGTGCGAGGGGATGATTTTCCTTTACTCACTCCGGTGAGACATGGAACGTCATGATTATCCTTCATCGGTGTGTGCGTCGTGTCTTCTTTTATATATATTTATCTATTTGCACATGTGGTTCGTTGATGCAGGACATTGCAGGTACAAGTATCGGGTAGCTACGGGGTATCGTCTCCACCTGGTTTCACAGGTCTGAGCGTACCTTATTTGTCTGATGGGAGTGGAGGAGATAGTTGTTAGACCCTAAATTGACCCGCAGTTACACTCGTGTGAGTGTTGTCAGTCGGTCATCATTTCCCGTTTGACTGGTATGCGAGTCATAGTGCTTTGGGTTTTTCATTTTGTGAGTCGTCTGGTGGTTATTTCTCCTTTTGTGTGCCTCCTGCTAGTTAGAAAAGTTAATCTAAATGAATTGTATTATTTCATATAGGTGTATTTGATTTAATTAATATGCCCTTGTATTATTGATTGAATTAAATAAATGGAGTTGTTAAATTTAAATGGTTAAATTGCATGATTTTTACTACGGGAAAAACAGGTTTTGAAGGGATCTCGAAACCCTTTACAAAAGATCCTTAAAAGATAAGAGCATTAAGAAGCGAGAAAAGACATTCTGCAAAAAAACCAGCACAGTTCTGGGCAATAACCAGCATAAAAGCCCAACAAAACCAACATCTACCCAAAACAGGAAAAAGACAAAAGACAAATTACTTAATGTTTTTAAGGGCATTATCCAAATTTTCGCTAATCCCTTGTAAATCTTTGATATTATCCTTGAGCATTGGGGTTTCCTTGGAAGAGGCCAAAGCAACTTTTTTCATACTTGCCCTGGTCCTTTTTACCACACCACTAGGAACAATTTCCACGTTCCCAGCCTCAATAGCATCCTCATCACCATCAAGGTCCACAACAGGTTTGAAAGTGTTGGAGCCTTCAAGGAACTTGGCAATTTCCTCCATATTCCTGGTCACAAAGGTAAGGATCTTCGGGATCATAACCAAAAAGTTCTTCATGGTTGTCTTTCCTTCCTCCAACTTACTAATCTGAGCTTCTAGCTTCTCCACTTTTTCCTCCATAACCTTATTCCACTGCTCCTGCTTACTTTCATCTTTCTTTCCCTGCTCTTCCTACTGCTTATCAATTTTTTCCAGTTTCTTGATTCTTTCATATACTCACCTATAAAAACCCATACAAACCTCAGACTGGTTTTTGAGTTTATCTAGAATAATCCCATCTCCAACTTTATCCCGATCCCTGCTCATTTCCTCCTTATCCTTCTCCTTCTAGTTTCCATTTCCCTTTCCTTGTCCCGCTCCTCCATAGGCTAGTTGTTAACATTACTAATACTCACGATGTGGGTAGGGCTATTCTGATCAGAAACGTCCTCTGCTCCTCCTTCCTCTTCCCCCACTTCCTCTTCTTTCCAGCTCTCCTCTCTGTCAGACTCATCAGTCTCCATCTCACTTCCATCTTTTCCCTTGTCCTCAGAATCAACCTCTGTATCCTTTTGTTTACCCATTTCCTGTTGAATTTTCTCCACGGTAGCTTTTTTAACCTTTTTTCTCTGTATTAACTCATCCTTACTGGGCCCACATTCCTCAATTGTCCTCTTTCTTTTCTCAGGTGACACCGATAACCTTTTGTTTTGCTGTATAGCCAGGATCTTGCAATGCTCATAAATGAGCAAAATAAGGCTGTAATGAAGCACAGGTGAAGAGGGGTTCTTACTATGCTTATTCAAATACCGTGACAAAGACCTGAAAAGGTAATAGGGCAAAGAAATCCTTTTCTTATGACTAAAGTGATTTAGAAGCACAAAATGGTAGGTGTGGACCCTAGTGAAACGACGCTCCATAGTTATATATTCCATAATTACATTAAGCACACAACCCCATATTTTTTTGATATTAGAAGCATCATAATACCCCCCGAAGCTTTTCCTAATTTTACTTTCTCCTTCTCTTTACGCGAAAAAAGATTCCCTACATTATTAGACACTTTCAGGTCCCTAAATAAATTAAGACCAGAATGGGGCATACCTGTGACTGTGGAAATGAGGTCTGCATCCAGCTTGAATCTCACTCCATGAATTTTGAAGGAGCCGTTTTTTCAATTTTCAGTAACTTTGGTAACCACTAGGTAGACTCTACTTTTATCGTAGTCTACCAATTTTTCCATGAAATGCGTCATGAATCCCTTCTCCAGCTTTGTCCATACCTTAGGTATCTCCCTCCATCTGGAAATATTATCAGGATCCTCTCTTCTTAGACCCCCCCCCCATTTTAGAATTTGTTTTACAACTTCTCTGCTTCTGCAACTTCAGAGCTTTCTTCCAAATGACCCTTGCCTTTTTGAAAATGCACACCCACAAAGCGTGCGGAATTTTAATATTCTTGTTTAGGACTCTGCCCTTTTGACGTGCCATCATAACCTTCTAAAAATTTGATTATTAATCATTAATACTTCCATGAATAAAAGTGTGATCCTTCTTTCCCCATAAATTTGTCCTTTCTAATGAGTTCTTTAATATTAAAATCAATATTAACTTCTCCATTCCATATACTTTGAGCTTCAGAAACAACACCTAGGTTAGCAAGGCCGTCCACTACGACATTTTTTTTCCTGAAAGCATGCTCAATGATAATAGATTTAAAGCTTGAAATAATTTCTCTAGCTTTAAAAATAATATTTTCTATAGTCCATGAAGGCTCAACTTCTCCCTTAAGGCATTTAATAATGTTAAGAGAGTCTCCCTCCAACCATAGATTATCATGAGCGAGATTTTTAGCTATAATCAAAGTATTCAGTGCCATCGAGGCTTTAGTGTAGTGACTAGTTTGGTTACCCAAAGGGCCAACAACAACCACAAGGCAACTTCCAGCAAAATTCTTGACAATGCCCCCATAACCAACTTTCCCAGGATTTCCCTTAGACGCCCCATCAAAGTTGGCCTTGATCCATCCCTGGGAAGGAAAGCACTAGAAAAGACCATCCCTACCCTTATCCTTATTGTTTCTATTATTGGAGAGGTTCCATCTTTCATTAAAGTCTTCTTTAGCATCTAAACCATTATCAATTCCATATAAACATTCATAGATCCCTCTATAGATTTTGTCCACCACCACTTCAGGGTTCACACTTTTTCCCCTAAAAATCTTGTTGTTACGCTCCTTCCAAATGTTCCATATGACAATAGGGAGAGTAAGTTTCCAAAGCTCAACATTCTAAGTTGAAACTAGGGCAATACCATTGCTACCAAAACTCTTCCAGAGAGTTCGGGAAAACCCAGCTCAACTTCCACCTACTAAAAATAATATTCCAAATTTCCCGACTGAAATTGTACTGGTAGAGGATATGGCAAGCAGACTCCTCCCTGTAGAAAAGAGAACACCTGTTAGGAAAAAAAAATCCACCCTTATGGAGATTATCAAGATTTAGCACCATATTTTGGATAAAAATCCAAAAGAAGACATTGATTTTGGGCGTCAACTTCTTTATTCACACTCTAGCCCACAAAAGGATCTCTTCCAAAACTTTGTAATGGATAGACACCGCTGAAGACATATAATATTTCCCATCAGAAGTTTCCCTCCAAATCAAACAATACTCAGAATGCTCCATAAAGATTTTGGAAGAAAGCAAGATCTCCAAAAAATTTAAACCCGGACAAAGCTGGTTGAACTCAATCCACTTCCCATTTCTCCAGTAGTCTCTAACAAAGTCTCCATACCTGCTTTTGAACTAGTCTTTTCATTCCTTAAGGATGGGGATTTCATCCAACGGTTTATCCGTTAGCCATCTATCCTCCCAGAATCTAATAATTCTCTCATTCCCAAATTTCCACTTTCTTCCAAATGCAGCCCAAGCTTTAGCCATTTGAACTGCATTCCAAATTGCAGAACCTTCCACAAGAAAAGAATTTTCCATAAATTATTCCTCAGAAGGTTGCAAGTGAAGGTATTTATTTTTCCAAATTGAATTCCATTCCCTTTCCTCCCCTTTAATTCTCCAAATTTGTTTAGCTAACAGGGCATTATTCATAGTTATAATGTTCCTTAATCCCAAACCCCCAAAAGCCTTGGAAGTACAAATTTTATTCCGAGCAATAAGGGGGGTTCTATTTTTCTCTTCCACTCCTGACCATAAGATTTTTTTTTGAATTTTTTCAATGGCCTCAACAAACTTCCTGGGGATTTTGAACAGACTAAGGGCATAGATAGGCAAATTTTGAAGGGTAACTTTAAGCAACGTCACCTTACCCGCTTGGCTGAGGAGGGCTCCTTTCCATCCAACCAGTTTGGAATTGAATCTATCAACCAACCTCATCCAGAAATTCTTCAGAGGCTTTAAACACAGAGGGAGACTCAGATAAGTAGAAGGGAACTCAACAATTTTACATCCAAGGATTCTTTCGATCCTTCTTTGTCTATCCACAGGGGTATTGATGAAGAACAAAGAACTCTTATCCCAATTTATTTTTTGTCCCGAGGCAGCTTCATAGGAGTCCATAACACTCTTCATATTTCTTGCTTCTCTTATGGTAGCTTCTCCCATAGTGATATAATCATCAACAAATTGTTCACGAGTACAGGTTAAGTTGGACAAGGAAGGTTTAAGGCCTTTGAGTTTCCCTCCTTCCACACTTCTCATAATAAATCTACCCAAACTTTCAGCCAAAATAGTAAACAAAATAGAAGAGATTGGGTCCCCTTATCTTAGGCCTCTAGAACTTTTGAAAAAACTGGAAGGGGATCCATTAATAATAACTGCAGAAGTTGAAGTGCCCGTCAACTGAGAACAAAGTTGAATCACCTTTTCCCCAAACCCAAAAGCATTCATAATTCTAAAAAGGAATTGCCAATTTACTCTGTCATAGGGCTTGGACATGTCCAACTTAAGAAAAAATCCCTGTTTTTTAGCAACAGTTAAAGAATGAATATTCTCATGAACAGAAATGATGGAATCCAAAATTTGTCTGCCAGGGACAAAACCATTCTGCTGAGCTGAAATAATGTGAGGGAGAATATCCAGCATTCTAGAAGTAAGAACCTTAGATATACTTTTGTAAACATAATTACAAAGACTAATAGGTCTGAACTTATTGAGAGAGTCAGCTCCAGAGATCTTAGGAATAATTGCATGTTATATTTGTAAAAATAGTTGTATTAATTTATTTGAAAAATAAATAAGTTAAATGCTATACTATTAGAATTTGTGTAAATGTTGAGTTAAATTCATATGGGGAAAAGAAAATAAATAAAAAGCAATCCCCATTGACCTTGTTGTTAGCTTTTAGATTTTTATTTTTGATTAAAAGAATTGTGTCATGAAAAAGGGGAAAATTAGATTTTTTTACTTTTTAAATATTATATTCCTATTGGTTGAGGAAAACTTTTAACCTAAAAGTTTAGGTTTAAAGTATTTTTCCTATATTACCTGTGAGTTCACGGGAAGTGAAGGGGGATTTTTGAAAGCCAAAATTTGGAAACCATTTGGGAGTAGAAATCTGGATTGTGGATTTGGTGTGCAGGATTGAAGCTCTTCTACAATTTTCTTTCTGGATTGCTTTTCAGGCTGGGTAGATTTTACTCTTTCTTTTGTTGCAAAAAAAAAAAATTAATGTTTTGAGATTCTTCCTGTGTGTGTAATTGGAAATTGTTAAATCTTATTGGAAACTGTAGATTGAAAGTTTGGTTTGGAAATAGAGTAGTTTGCTCTTGAATTTAATCAAATCCCAAATCAATATGTTTTTTTTTGTTGAAGAGATTGTCCAAAATATAATTGCCTGTGTGCTTTCAAGTTTGTGCAAAATTTGGTTTTGATTAATTCTCTCTATTTGAGTGGCAAGAAATAGGTTTTGTTTTTTGTATGTTTGCAAGTTTTTATTTGTTAAAAATCAAGGGGTTATGCTGGCAAAATTTTGTCAATTTGCCCTCTTTGTGTGATTCAATGATTTTTCCTGTGTGTGAAGAAATGAAGAAATGAATTAAATCCCCTCTATTTGCTTAAATTTTTTTTGAATTTTTGCCCAAGATCTTTAGATTTGGGTCTTTTATGCATTATTTGGTAAACAAAAATCTTTATTGAAAATTTTCATTGAAGAAAAAAAAAATGTTTATTGTTATTTTTTTATCAGTGATAGTGTGTAGAATATGGAATTGTTTATTTTAAGTAAATTTAAAAAAAAAAAAAAAATTATTAAACCCCCCACGTGGTAGGGTATACCCCACCACATGGGATGCTAGCATCTGCTACCATAGGGTAGCAGCGCTACCGCTTGGTAGCGGCTGCTACCATATAGTAACAGTGCTACCACTTGGTAGCGACTGCTACCAATGGTAGCATCCGCCACTAACTTTAAACCAAAACTCCCAACACTGTTTGTATAATGTAAAATGGGTTCGTTGTATAAAATAAAAGGTGTTCGCTGTTATTAAATAAAATGTGTTCGTTGTTTTCAAACAATGTTGTTAATAATTATATGTTTTCGTTTTCGTGTTACTTTTTCTTTTTAGTCATCCTGGTGTGGTGTTCATTGTACTTTTTGATTAGGTGTTGTATTTATGACCTTGTTGTTTTAACCATATTTTGCTTATTCCTTATGGTTAACCAAGGGTTAGTAAGACTATGTTTTTGGTCACCTGTATTTTTGTAGTGGTGTTATGGCTATCTGTTTTGCCATAGGGTCCTCGTAGAGTGACCATGTTTGTATAGTGTCCTATGGGAGAGTGGCTTTCGAGTGGGGGTCGCGCCCGAAATGGTTGGCAGGACAACCCCTCGAAAGTGAGATAATAAGTGATAACCTAATAATTGATTAGGGGGTGGGTAGTTCTTAACATTAAATAAGATATTGTACCCCACACATGGTTGAGTGCTCGTATAGACTCAAGATGTAGTGGGAAGGCCTGGAATGGCAAACCGACCACCTTGTCTTCACAAAGGGTTGGTAGGGTCCGCATGAGACAGATGGAACCGGGGGTTCAAGAAAGGTTACCAGGATAACCTAGGTTGGGGGCTAGGACCTATGGAGGCCTACCTAGAGTAACTATCATAAGCTATGCGATGACACTCTCTCTTTAGGGTCACTAGTGTATTGTGATGTTGAGTTCACCTGGAGTATTGTGGAGTCACACTTGTATTATCATCCATATTTTGCTTGTGCTTGCTTGAGGATCTTCTGCTATCTCCTAGCATGGTGGGGTGATTCCATTTTGGGATCACATGGTTGGGTGGTAGTGCCACTTCCCATCGAATGTATTTGTTCGTGCCTTCATGCAAGGATCGGCTTCGCAGGTTTTCATGTGGTTCGTGATACATGTATCATCTCATGTTGGAGATTATTGTACCTTTGAGACCTATGTGGTTATTTGAATCAATGGATTTATGTAACCTCGTAATTGATAATGATGCAAATTTTATATGTATTATTGGGAGCTATGTATTTGATGAATAATGTAACCTTAAGTTATTGGATGTTATTATATCGGTTATCCTTATGCTTTGTGCAAATGCTTTCTTGAAGAGAAATTTATATTGTAATACTTTCAATCTTTCAATGATGAAATCTGTTATGTGAATATGGTTTATTGTGTTCAATAAGTAATTAATGGATAATTGGATTAATCTTTATTTTAGAATTTAACCTTTCGTATAATTCTTCGTTGGTAACCCTTTAGGAATTCTTGTGTGTTAGTCTTCTGCTTGTGTTATTAATGTGCAATGTAGTAATTAAAGCACTTAATGTGAATTAAACTTTTTAAAAAAAAAAATTCGCATTTAGTTGCTTAGTTGTGTGGTTATTCCTTTGGGGTTCCTGACGGGGCATTACATGGATCAGTGATGCAAATGACCTTTTATTGTGGATTGTGTGCGAACAGAAGGAGGAATGAAAAGATGATTCTCCTTCGATGCTCAGGGTACCACTTCCATCACTAGATTTAGGATTTTTCTCTAGTTACAGATTGGACCCGGTTTATTACGGAAGGAAAGGGTGAAAGGGGATTTATTATGAATGGCTAACCAATCTTAGGTAGATCAATCAACAAGGCATGATGGGAATGGGAAGATTTATTATGAGGTGATAGGCTGTGAGTGTGTGCAAAGTGGAATGATGAGATTGAATCTTGAAGGAGGGAGGAGCAGAGTCTCTACATGACACTGGTAACCCGGTTTTTACCATGGTACTTTCCCAGGGCGCCACCGAAGTGGTTTTCACCATTGGACGAATTTATTTCTCTTTACTTCTTTTCAAATTTTCAATTCTTTTGTGTCACCAGGTACATGTTTGCAAGGTTTTCACCAAGTAACAATTTTTTTTTTTATGATTTTTTATATTTATGACATTTTTTTATTTTTTTTTGTATTTTTTGATATATATTTTATTTTATTTATTTTTTTTTGACATATTTTTTTTGTATTTTTTCCACTGGGATACTCTGAAAAACTATGTATAAAACATGCAAAGGTGCATGTTGTTGATAGTATCCTCCAAAGGTTCTCCATCTAGCGTTGAGAGCTGATATGCACCTTATCCTTAGACTATTGTGATGACATAAGGGCCAAGCCAATTTGGTTCGAACTTACCCTTCTTTTCTCTATCTTGATGATTTTTTAGGATTTGCTCTGAGAACTAAGTCACCCACCTCAAATGTGCAAGGTTTTACCTTATGATTGTAGCTCCAACTCATTCTTTGTTGATATGCTTTAAGATGATTGAAAGCAGTTTGTCTACTCTCATCTTATAATTCCAAATCTTGTAAGCAGGAGACCTTGTAATCTTCATCATTGATAAGATTGTGCAAAGAGACTCGTAAGGATGGTAGCTCAACCTCAATAGGAAAGATAGCTTCAGCACCATAGACAAGTGAATAAGGTGTAGCTCCAGTAGGTGTGCGAACACTTGTGTGGTAGGCCCAAAGTGCGGGGTTGAGTTGGATATGCTAGGTATGGCTAGTATCATCGATTGTCTTTTTGAGGATTTTGAGGATAGTTTTGTTAGTTGCCTTAGCCTGACCATTACCTTGGGAGGTAATATGGGGTGGAAAAAAGATGATGGATATGGAAATGATCACAAATCTCACGAACATCCTAATTATTGAATGAACTCCCATTGTTTGTAACTCGACAAATAATATAATTAAGGATAAAGGTTGCAATCTGCTTTCTAGCGACTTGGTGAGAGGAATGACTTCAATCCATTTTGTAAAATATTTTGTGGTTGTAATAATGAATTGTTGGTCATTGGAAGAAGGAGGTTGAATCTTACCTATGAGGTTGAGTCCCCATTGACAAAAGGGCCATGGAGTGGGAATCGAATGAAGTTCCTGTGCTGGTGCATGAATAAGGTCTCCATGAATCTGACACTACTTACACTTACAAAAAAACTGATATAAGTCTTTTTCCTTAGTAGGCCAATAGTATATAGTCCTCATCAACTTATAGGCTAAGGTTGGACCAATAGAGTGAGCACCACATAAACATAAACCTCACATAATGCAATTTGAGCTTTGTCACTTTCTAAACATTTGAGAGTACCATCTAGACCCTGAGGATAAAAGGGAAGGGCTAAAATGACATAGCAGGAGGATTGTGAATGAAGGTACGATTTCAAGATCATTAGAAAGGTCAGGTGGAAGGATATTGTCATGGAGGTAAGTGAAAATGGTGTCATATTATCGAGAATCAGGACCAACAACAGATATCATTTCTGCAGGAATGATCTCATATGAGGGAACCAAAAGATTATCAACGAAGAACTCATAGAGGGTCTCCTTCTGAGGCATATCAATCAAAGAAGCAATGGTAGCCATGGCATCTACAGCTCAATTGGTATCCCTTGGAATCTGTTCAAAGATTATTTGTGTGAAATATTATTTACAATTGTCCACTATTTTCTTGTAAGGCATTAAATTTTCATCTTTAGTCTAACAATCATCATTTGCTTGACGAATCATGAGTTGAGAGTCCCCAAAACATGAAGTTATGATTCAGGAGCATCCCCGGTTCATAGCAATCTTTCATCAACCAAAAATATTTCCTTTTTGTTTGCAGTTTCAACATTTCTTTTTGTGTTTCCCGGACTTTGCTCACCGGAACCTATGGTGTTGCATTTTGCTTGAAGACTTGATCATCTTCCTTATTCCCAAATCGTAGAGCATTTGGATCATTTTTTGGCAAGTTATCGCTAGCAATTTCCAAGATAGTTTTTTATTACCAGTTGCTTGGACCTATTTGCATTGGTGTGATCTACCAGATCCTTTTTGTAGCTTCCGGAGCCCTAAGCATTGATTGCAATGTTCCTTGGCGTGTGGCCAACCTTTCCCCGTGATATACACTTCCTCCTTTGGATTTTCCAGAGGAATTTCTTTGGCGGAGGCCGACCTTGTTGGTTTTACACGTTAGGTCTTGTTCTTTTGGTTTTTATCCCTTTTTGGGCCGACCGGATCCCCTTGGATCGTATAAATCATTGTAATAGAGAATTAGAATGTATTTAGACAGAACATAGAAGATAGATCTTAAAATTTAAGGTCTTGGTTATGACATGTTTTGTATTTTCAACATGTTTTAGCAGGCCTTTGAGTCAATTACTGTAACCTGGTTGTTACCGCTTGGTTGTAATGAATTTTCATGATATAATTCAATCTATTTTGCATTGCCTCCATCATGTCCTTGTGTTTCCATTGTGTTTACTCTTGTTGGTCGGTCTAGACTGATCTCTTTTGAGGTCCCTCCTAGTGGGTAATTCCACCAAGTGGTATCAGAGCGATATTTTGTCCCGAAGATTGTGTTGTCCTGTGAAATTTTGTGGTAGGGTGGTAGACTATGGATCTGACCTGTAGTTGTAGAGGACTGGCGTAAAGATGACGCAAACAAGAAATAGGAATGGTGGAGCGCGTGAGAATGCAGACCCTGCTGTGATGGAAATGTTGAGAGGAATTGCAGCCCAGTTGGAAGCCGTGGAGACATCCCAAAGAAGAGGTTGACACATTGAAGATTAAAGTGAAGATGAAGGAGAAGAAGCCCTGACAGAACAAGTAAACCCATAGGCGGTTGATCCAGATGAGGAAAGGTTTTTTAGGGTTTTCAGTAGGGTGAATACTAAACCTCATTTTACCCCACCAGAATATGATGGGAAGTTGGATTCAAATGAATTGATGGATTGGATCTCAAAGATGGAGAAATATTTGATTTTAAAAATACTGCAAAAGAAAGGAAGGTGAAATATGCCCATACCTAGTTGAAAGGTCATGCATCTCTTTGGTGGGAGAATTTGTAGGTTGATAGACAGAGAAGAGGTAAATAGAAGATGACATGAGATCAGATGGTTGTTAATTTGAAATCAAAATTTATGCTAGCTGATTATCAAGTAAATCTACTCTAGAAGTTGCAGAATTTGAGACAGAAGGAATCTAGTGTGAAGGATTACACCAAAGCATTTTACAAGTTGAATATCTAGTCCAGACATGTTGATGATAAAGTTGAACAAGTTACAAGATATTTGAATGGGTTGCAGGTGTCTATACAAGATGAAATCAATTTGATCAAGTTGCATAGTGTTGAAGAAGCTTACCAGTATGCCTGGAAAGCAGAAGAGAAGCTAAGCAAAGGACATGAGCAGAGGTAGAGAGGCAGAGGTGGAAGGTTTTCCAGAGGAAGATTTCAAGGAGGAAGAGGATATACCAGAGGTAGAGGAACCTATACGGATCAGAACAAGGACAAATAAGTGAGCAAAGAAGGTAATTCATACCAAAAAGATGATAGAAATTTCTACCGGAGGAGAGAATCAGATTGCTACAGGAATGAGAATTTTGGAAAAGATGACAGAAGACAAGACAAGAGGGTGTTTAGAGGAACTTGCTATAAATATGGAGGAGAAGGACATTGTGCTTTTGAGTGTAAGAAGACAGAGAATACCAGAAGAACAATAGTGGTGGAAGAAAACTCCACCAAATTAGCTAATAAACCAGAAGATGGAGAACTGTTGATGATGAGGAGACCTTTGTGTCATACCGAGAGAGATGAAGAGACCTTGTAGAGGAAGAATTTGTTCATGACCATCAGATGTAAGGTATCTAGTAAGTGCTCTAAAGTTGTCATTGATAGTGGTAGTTTAGATAATCTTGTTTCGGAAGAGATGGTGAATAAGTTGAATTTGGAAAGATTGAAACACCCTAAGCCTTGTCAGATAGCATGGATTTAGGATGATCATAAGTTGTTAGTAAGTGAGAAAAGTTTGGTGAAATTGAAAATTGGGAATTATTATGATGAAGTCCTGTGTGATTTTATGCCTATGGATATTTATCACCTTTTGTTGGGTAGACCTTGGCAGTTTGATAGATAGGCAATACATGATGGGAGGAAGAATACATACACTATTGTGGTCAATGGGATGAAGCAAACCCTGTTGCCCTTAGAGGAACCTTTGAATAGTGAAGTCTGTACGAATGCTAGAATCTATTTGGTAGATGGAAGGAAATTCCTAGATAAAATGAGACATGAGAATGTGTGTTTTGCCTTAGTTCCTAAGAAGTCTGAGAATCTGGAGCATGAAGAAGAACAACCAGAAGAGATAAAAGATTTGCTGACAGAGTATGAAGACATCGTTTCAGATAATGTTCCTAATGGACTACCACCCATGAGAAGTATTAGTCATTGCATGGACCTGGTTCCCGGAGCTAGTTTGCCTAACAAAGATGCACACCAGATGACACCGACAGAGAATTAAGAGTTGAATAGACAAGTGCAGGAGTTGTTGAAGAAAGGTTTGATCAGAGAAAGTTTGAGCCCTTGTGCAGTACCGATAGTATAAGAACCTAAGAAGAATGGAGAATACCAGATAAATAAAAAAGATCATAGTGAAATACCAATTTCCTTTGCCTAGGATGGATGACATAATGGATTATTTGAGCAGAGACAAGTACTTTACAAAGATAGACTTGAAGAGTTGATATCATCAGATCCAGATCAGAGAAGGAGATGAGTGGAAGACAACATTCAAGACAAATGAAGGACTGTATGAATTGTTGGTGATGCCTTTTGGGTTAACTAATGTACCGAGTATTTTCACGAGGCTGATGAATTAGGTATTGAAGAATTTATTGGGTAAGTTTATTATGGTATATTTGGATGACATTCTGATTTTGAGTAAGACAAAAGAGGAGAATTTGTTGCATTTGAGAAAAGTTTTGCAAAGGTTGAGGGAAGAAAAGTTGTCGATAAACCTTAAGAAGTATACTTTCATGAAAGATGAGTTAGTCTATTTGGGATTTATGGTATTTGAGGATGGTTTGAAGATGGACCCTGAGAAAGTAAAATCAATTGTTGAATAGCCTACACTGGAAAGCATTGGAGAGGTAAGATCATTTCGTGGATTGGCTGATTTCTACTGGAAGTTCATGGGAAATTTTAGTTCAGTTTGTAACCCTATTACTGAGACAATGAGGGGAGATAAGAAGGAATTCAAGTGGACCCTTGAAGCAAACAAAATTTTTGAATTGTTGTAGCGGGAAGTGACTGAGCAGCCTATGTTAGCTTTATCAGATTTTAATAAAGTATTTCAAGTGGATTGTGATGCAAGTGGAACATCAATAGGAGCATGCTTGAGTCAGGAAGGGAGAGCAATAACTTATTTTAGTGAGAAATTGAACAATTCCCATAGGAGATATCAGTGTATGATGAAGAATTTTACGCCATAGTTCAAGCCTTGAAGAAGTCAAGACATTACTTATTGCCTAAGGAGTTTGTGTTTTATACATATCATCAAGCTTTTTAGTATTTGAATAGTTAGAGTAAGTTGAATGAGAGACATATGAGATGGGTAGAACTTTTGCAGAGTTACACCTTTGTATTGAAGCATAGAAGTGAGAAATCTAACAAAGTTGTTGATGCATTGAGTAGGAGAAGCAATTTGTTGATAAAGATGAGAGTAACAGTATTAGGATTTGAGGAATTGAAGACCTTGTATGATGATGACTCGGATTTTGCAAAACCTTGGAGAGCATGTTTTGGTGTTGATAAAACAATAACAGTGGTGAGTGAGCATTAATTTTGGCCCCAGATTCATAAGGATGTTAGGAAATATGTGCAAAGTTTTAGAGTTTATCAAGTTGCAAAGGGTAGTAGTCAGAATGTGGGATTGTATAAACCTTTGACAGTACTGGTAAGACCTTGAGAGGATATGAGCATGGATTTCATACTTGGATTGCCTAAAACATAGATAGGGAATGATTCTATATTTGTGGTAGTGGATAGATTCTTGAAGATGTTTCATGTCATACCTTGTAAGAAGACATCATATGCATTACATGTAGTAGACCTATTTTTCAAGGAAGTAGTGAGATTGCATGGATTACCTAAGAGCATAGTTTTTGATAGAGCTACTAAGTTTGTTGGTTATTTTTGGAGAACACTTTGGAAGAAGATGAAGACAGATTTGAAGTTCAGTTCTACTTTTCACCCACAGACTGATGGATAGACACAAGTAGTTAATCGGAGCTTGGGAAATTTATTGAGATGTTTAGTTGGAGACAAAATCGGAAGTTGGGATTTGATTCTTGCACAAGCAGAGTTTGCCTACAATAATTCAGTACACAGGAGCACTGGAAGGACACCTTTTGAGATTATTACCGGAGCACACCCTAGAGGTATATCAGAATTAAGGGATATTAGCAGTGAATACCAGAGAATTTTGGAAGAAAAAGAATTTGCAGATCACATGAAGGACTTACATATTCAAGTTAAGCAACATTTGGAGGACATGTTGAACAACAAATATAAGGAGAAAGCAGATGAGAAGAGAAGACATAAGGAATTTGAATTTGGTGATGAAGTGATGGTGTATCTGAGAAAAGAAAGATTCTCGGTTGGAACTTATAACAAGTTGCAAATGAGAAAGTTTGGTCCTTGCAAGATTTTGAGAAAGTTCAGTTCTGGAAATGCATATGAAGTGTAGTTACCAGATCGTTTGAGTATTTCACCTATGTTTAAGATTGCAAATATTCATCAATATCATGAACTAGAATTCAGTGAGGACGGTATTATAGAATTGGAGAAATAATTTCCCCTCAAGGAACCGAATCATATTGAAGACATTTTGATAGTAGGATTGGGCGTAGTACCCAGAGAAGTCAGTATAAGGAGTATCTTGTGAAGTGGAAGGACAAACCGGTTGAAGATTCATCTTGGATTTCTCAAGAAGAGGTAGATTGCCTTGGTTTTCCTCTGACCCCAACAAAGTGAGAGACTTCATTTTTCAACAACCCCGGATGTCTGATGCAGGAGCATCCCCGATTCATAGCAATCTTGCATCAACCAAAAATATTTCCTTTATGTTTTGCTTTTTGTTTGCAGTTTGAGCATTGCTTTATGTATTTCCTGGATTTGGCTCACCAGAACATGTGGAGTTGGATTTTTCTTGAAGACTTGATCATATTCCTTATTCCCAAACCGTGGAGTATTTGCATCATTTTCCTACAAGTTATCGCTACCAGTTTTCAAGACAGTTTTCTGTTACTGGTTGCCTGGACCTATTTGTATTGGTGATCTATCGGATCCTTCCCATAGCTTATGGATCCTTGAACGTTGATTCCGCTGACCTTTCCCCATAATCTAGACTTCATCTTTTAGATTTTTCGGAGGAATTTCTTTGGCGGAAGCCAACCTTGTTGGTTTTACACGTTAGGTCTTGTTCTTTGGATTTTGATCCCTTTTTGGGCTGACCGGATCCCTTGAATCCTATAAATCATTGTAATAGATCATTATAATGTATCAAAGTAGTTAGATAGAGAATAGAAGATAGATCTTAAGATTTGAGGTCTTAGTTGTGACCTATTGTGTATTTTGAGCATGTTTTAGTAGGCCTGTGAGTCGATTATTGTAACCCGGTTGTTACCAGTTGGTTGTAATCAGTTTTCATGTTATAATTCAATCTATTCTGTATTGCCTCCATCATGTCCTTGTGTTTTTATTATTTTTACTCTTGCTAACCAGTCTAGATTGATCTCTTTTGAGGTCCCTCCTAGCCGGTGACTGCACCAAGTTCCTGGATCTTCCATTGAATTGCGATTCATAGTCCTGTTATTAATGCTTCATATTTTGCCATGTTATTTGTGCAAGAGAATGCCAATTGATATGACTTAGGAATGGAGTCCCCTTGTGATGTTATGAAGAGGATACCAACTCCTGCGCCATCGTATGAACCATCAAAATATAGTTGCCAGGGTTTTGCATTTGTCACCATAAGAATGGATTCATCCGGGAATTTCGAGACAATGGGAGTGTCATCAATCATAGGTGCATATATTAGCTAATCTGCAATAGATTGTCCTTTAATTGCCTTTCTATCCACATATTTAATGTCAAACTTGCTTAGGATCATAACCCATTTAGCTAATCTGCCAGTGAGTCTCGCCTTATTGAGAAGGTATTCGAGTTGATCTATCCTTGCAACAAGTTTTGTTTTATGAGTTAGCATGTAATGACATAATTTCTACAAGGCAAAAATTACAACAAGACATGCACACTCAATTGGAGTGTAGTTAAGCTTATAACCAACCAATGTGTGACTGATATAGTATACTACTCTTTCCTTGCCTTCATTGTCCTATTGCACCAAGAGTGCCCCCAGTCCTATTTGTGTAGCTAATATATAAAGTAATAGGGGTTTTCATGGAATAGGTGGCATCAATACAGGCAGATTCAAAAGATAATCTTTGAGAATTTGGAAAGCATGTTGACACTTATTCCCATTTAAATTTGATATTCTTGTGAATTAGATGCTGAAAAGGATGACATTTATCTACAAGTTGCACGATGAATCTATGTATTGACTGAAGTCTTCCTTGTAGAGACCAAAGTTGACTAATATTATTTAGTGGTGGCATCTCTAATATAGCTCCGACATTTGTTGGATCTACTTCAATTCCCCTTTGCAAGACAATGTATCCAAGGAGTTTCCCGGAGGTCACCCCAAAGAGACAATTCTTAGTATCTAACTTTTATATTTTTCCAAATGTTCAAAAACCATAGATAAGATATCAAGGTGTTTTTATTTTGTTACTCACTTTACCATGAGATCATTAACATAATCTTCTACAGTGCCATGCATGAGATCATGAAAGATGGTTGTCATAGCTCTTTGATATGTAGCACCTGCATTCTTCATTCTGAAGGACATAACATTCCAACAAAAGGTACCCCAAGGACAAGTGAATGTTGTTTTATGTTGGTATTTAGGTGCTATTTTGATTTGGTTATACCTCAAAAATCCATCCATCAATGATAACATTGCATGACCAGGTGTAAGGTTCATTATCAAATCAATGTTCGATAGTGGGAAATCGTCTTTAGGACAACCCTTATTTATGTCTCTAAAATTTGTACATATTTTGATACTGTGATCTAGTTTACTGACATGTTCCAAGTTAGAAATCCACTCGGGGTAATCAATCAGTCTAATGAATCCAACATCCAATAATTTCTCCAGCTCTACCTTGACTAATAGTGCCACCTGTGGATGCATCTTTCTCAATTTTTGTTTTACAAGTTTATCTCCTAGAGTAACTATCAAATGATGCATTACTAGATCAAGGTCCAATCCAAGCATATCCACATATGACCATGCAACGTTGATTTGTTATTCCATAAAGAAACTTATGAACTTTGGTTTTTCTTTTTCTGTCAAAGACTGTGCTAAGAAGATGTTGTGTGGAACTTCCTCTGTGCTAATATTTGTCTTAATAGTTTCTTCCACCAACATTGATGATTTCTCTTCATATAATTTCATGGGGAGAGTGTCAAACCTTCCATCCTTAGGTGCCTCAGAGAGGTTTTCACCTTTAGATATATCCTTTATTTTTACTTTTTTAGGGTCAAACAGTGCCACAATGTGGTTTTCACCATAAGACCCATGATATGTTTTTATTTTTATACTTTTGTGACTAGAAGGTTTGGCATCCTCTCCAAGATATTCTGCACTATCAAGTTCTATGATGTATCCTACTTTGTGATCCCCAAGAGGTAGATCATTCCATATGCCAAGGCAGTTAATTTGGAATGTGTCTAGTTGTGGAGGTCGTTGTTGGTCCCAATCAATGAGTTGTGGATGAATGAGGGGAAGGCCATCAATATTTTCAAAGTCAATGGGAGTGAGAGTAAAGATACAAGAGTCTTCAAGTATTTCAATGAAATCATCAGGGTTATCATTAGAGCTCTCCTCATCAGCCTTGATTGTAAAGGAATCCAAATCAACATCACTAGAGGGACACTCAACAACGAGAGTCTTCACTCTTTGAGGTTTTGACCTAGAACCTTGAGATGTTGAGGGTTTAGGATCCCAAAATGTTTTTATCCACGGTTCTCCAGTATCTTTCTTTTCTTGAGACGTAGGCTCTGATAGAGTTACTTGACCAACTCTGAATTTTTTGTTAAATCTTCTTCTTTCGTGAGTTCACCTAGTTCTCTGAATGTTTTGGTGAGCTCATAATCACTAGATGACTTGTCTGAACCCCAGTCCTATTCATTAGAGTCTATGGAATAATGTTTTTGTCATTATTGGTCATTAGTGGAGATAGAACCTATGATTTGCAATGCTTCTTTAGAATTTTGGGTACTTAATCTAAAGGGTATGAAGCCAAGTCCTTTGGAGCGTTGATTCTTAAATGTTAACTCTGGTTGTAGTGGTTCAACAATTCCTTTCTTTTGTAACCCAAGAGAGCCTTTACCATCATATCCAATTTTTTGTAAGAACTTAAAGCCGTTGCCATACTTCTCACATGGTATTTTGATGTGATTTTGTGTAGATTCCTCTTGAGGTTCTTTATAAATCATTTTGTAAAGATCTTCTTCCATCTCAACCCATTTTTGGAATATGGTGGGATCCCATTTTATAGTAATAGTGGATACTTTTTAAGAAGGATGTGGTCATCCGAAATCCTTAGGAGAATCCATGTCTTAAATACATGGTTTTATTCAAAGTATACTCTCCCATGCCATTGTCCTTGTATTTTCCATTAGTTTTTATATTCAAAGTTATACTATATATTCTAGTCGGTTAGCACTACCGAATCATGCAGTCGGTATAAACAGAGAAGTCGGTATGCATAGTCTAGTCGGTTACAGAAGAAAGCAGTCACAGAACACAGTATACACCGAGCTGTCTACCGAGTATCTTTTTGAGACTACCGAGCAGTAAAGTTAACACACCGAGTTGATATTCACCGAGTGAAACATGTTACCAGATACATTGAACCTAGACATGCATATGAAAACGTGTTACAAGAATCGAGGCACATCTAACCGTTATTACATTGGAAATTGCACTAGAAGATTGTGTATGATTACAAGGTCAATCCAACCAATGAAATATTTTGTTTAGTTATTCATTTGAGGAATCTTGTTTGTAAGATCGAAGCAATGAATTGGATCACCGTTTTAAGAGATCTATTTATACAACATGAATTAAGAGCAAGGTGTGTGCATACATGTATGAAGGAAGACTGTTACAGAGACACAGAGGTCACCGAGAAGGTTTTCAGAGAACAGTCGAAGAACAGAGTAAACAAAAGGGTTTACCGAGTTACTATATGGGTTACCGAGGTATGCTATAAGCAAGGTAATCTTATTCTGAGCACATAGAATCTGCTATAACATTTCAGATGTAAAGTTGCAGATGTTTGTAATGATTTTATTATAATATTGTGAAGTTGAAAGAGAAACCTTTAACAGGGTAAAAGACTTTAACCAAGTCTATAAATTGTAAAGCCTCTAACCAGGTGCAGCATTCAGAATAAATGTTGCGAAATCCTTTAGCAA
Source organism: Cryptomeria japonica (assembly GCF_030272615.1). NCBI lineage: Eukaryota > Viridiplantae > Streptophyta > Pinopsida > Cupressales > Cupressaceae > Cryptomeria > Cryptomeria japonica. The sequence goes on from NC_081412.1 coordinate 337,471,912, forward strand.
GGTAGATCTAATAGATCTTGTTACTCCTAACAGGGTAAGCTATCAGAAATAGCTAAACATGTAGCTCTAACCAAGCATCTTTATTATTGCAGTAGTGAAGTTGTGGGTGCCATCCCCACCGCATTTTTTCTCTCTAACCAAGAGTTTCTACGTAACCAAAATATATGTGTTATGGAGTGAATCATGTATGATTGTTATCTATTTGTTTTAACTTTATTTTATGTTACTGCACTATTCTATTTATGCATAACAATAAGGTTATTATTAAAGAAAAGTTTTGGAGTACTGATTCATCCCTCCCCTCTCAGTACATTAGCTTTCCATATTGGGCCTAACAATTGGTATCAGAGCTTCAATCTTGGAAAAGGGTTTAACTACCTAAAGAGAAAGATCTTATCTATGGAAGGCTATAAACAATCTCGAAGGATTGTGTATCTACAAGAAGAGTTGGATCATGCAAATCAAGTGATTGCAGACATGCAAAGGCAAATGCAAAAATCTCTGAAAGTAAGAAGAAGATTATCTGATGACTTGCAGGATTCTCAAGAGTTAGTGGAACAAATTGAGACATCATCTGAGAATAGTATATCTGAAGAGACTGAAGAAATGATTGGAGTATTGAAAGAAAAGAACAAAGCATTGGTTGATCAACTAAAAGCAATGAAAAGAGAACATGAACATTTCAGTACACAGATGACTGAAAATCTAGATGCATTGAGGACAGTTGAGGATAAAGCAAGAGATCTACAAAGAGAGAAACAACAACTTGAAGTCTTAGTATCTGATAAGAATGATGAAATCATAAGGTTGACTGGGATTCAACAAAATATGACAGATCAACTAGGTTATGCACATCATGAAGCAATTCTAAAGAATGATGAGAATCAAGCATTAAAACTTGAAGTATCAAGATTGATCAATGAACTTGAAACAGAGAAGAAATCCAAAGAAACATTGAAGAAGAGTTATGATGCATCAAAGATGTTGGATGAGCAACTGAATACAAGAAGACCCAACAAGGATGCAGGACTCGGTTACAAAGGAAAAGACTCTACCGAGAAAGGAATCATCAAAGCAAGCTAGAAATAGGAATAACATCAAAAGGAAGAAGCCTATTTGCTACTACTATGGAAATCAAGGTCATACTGCCAACATATGCCAGATCAGAAAAGGTAAGCAACCAAATATCACTAAGCCCAATGGATATTGTTACAATTGCAATAAATATGGTCACACATCTAATCAATGTAGGACAAAGTCTGTTAACAACTATCAGAAGGCAATATTCAAGGGGTTTTGTAAAAACTGCAATGGATATGGACATAGTACCGAGAAATGCTGGTCTAAGCAAAAGAACTACATGCGGTGTCCACATCGAGCAAACACTAGTGGTTACCAAACTCACACAAATCCTTACCGACAATATGCAGCAGTACCATGGGATTACAATACAAGGATATGGTGCCAATGTTGTGGAAGATATGGACATATTAGTGCCAACTATTTTATAAGGTTTGGGATGAACAACCGAAGATCATGGAGAAATCCTGGTATGGCATGTTTTCATTGTCAGAAAGTTGGACATTTAGCTGGAGATTGTAGAGATCAACCTAGAAGAGACACTGAAGAGATAAAAGAAAAATTTAAGATGATTTGGAAAAAGAAGGAAATCATGTTAGATGAAGAAAGCACCTTACCTACCGAGTTAGGTGCACCTATTCCAAATTAATCAGAAAAGGTATGAAGGGACTGCATTCTCTAAAGGTTAAATCATAATAGTTCCTATTCTAATATGTACAAAATTCAAAATCTGCACAGATAAGATGCATTAGTAAGTTTGAAATTCCATCAAAAGTACTTTACAGGAAACCTGTCAAGTCGGTGTATACAGGAAGCCTGTCAAGTCGGTAAATGAAGGAAATTTGGTTACTTGGTTAAAACGAAAACAAAGGAGTAAATCGGTTAAAGGTAAACCGAGTGTATTTAATGTTTTGACCTAACCCGCACGGAGCCCGATAAGGTATTTTGTGTACTTAAAGGCATTTTCGCGGTCATTCTCATTCACCAAGTTTTCAAGAGAGTAGAGCAGAGCGAATCAAGATGATCAAACTTCATTCAGAGCGAATTTCAAGGTATTTACATCAAATCTCATCACACTGTTAAGCTGGTTTCCGATCTTGTCAAATTGCTACTATCTACCGAGTGTGAAGTGTCAGTCGTTTGTAAACCGTCAAACCCTAAGGATAATTTGCTAAGTTTTTACCTAAAATCTACAATGGCGCCCAAGACCCAAGATCCCGTAGTTGTCAAGAATGTGGAGAAGCCCTCGTTGAAGTACTCTTTGACTCCTAAAGTCGCCTCTGAACCGGATGACAAAACTGCATTTTCACTCATCCCTGATCGAGTCTTGTTAGTTGAAGATGTTAGATTCTTCACCAAATGCCGTGTTGAAGAACTCAGTCATGTTGAGATTAGTGACACATATGATGAACTTTGTACCAATGGCAAAATGGATAGCAAGTATGAGCATATCAAAATCAAAGGATTAATTGAAGCCCTAGCCTATCCCCGTGTGTTCAAACCCTAATGGGTTAAGTTTGTTTTAAGCAGAGTCCATGATGATTTTATGTGGCTAGAGGAGAAACCATTCAAAATCACTAAGGAAATCATTCACGTGATCACCGGGTATCCTATCTATGATCATGCACAAGCATAGAAAATGATATCACAGAAGGAGTTAATCAGTCTAACTAGAGTAGAATCTGATTACCGAGGACTGAAATTGAACAATGTCACTGATGCAAAACTTAAGTTTGCAATTAGAGTTATAGGTTACTGTTTCTTCCAATCAGCAAGGGAAAATAGTGTACCATGTGCAACAGTTGACTTAGCCTACAAAATAGTAAAAAAGGGAATGAAAGTAGACTTATGTGAAGTGCTACTGAAGAACTTGTTGAGAACCTGAACACAATAAGGAAGCTGAAGAAGAACAACTCGGCAAACACACTGAAGTTTGGTTCACTTCTTGTATGCATGTTTTTCTACTTTGAGAAGTTCTTTCCCTCAGTCGGTAAAGTAGTTTGGGAGCTACACCGACCTATCACCCATCAAATCAATGATTTTATCAAGAAATTGGGAGATAATTTTAATGATATCATGGATGACTATTTCAACAAATTTAAAGAGAAGATGCACAACAGGTACAGGATTCCACCACAGCTGGTAGAGAAATATAAGGATGATATATGTTTTGAGGTAGACACCGATTACTGTTATATGAATGCTGTTGAACCAAGGACTCAATCTTTGCCACCAATGGGTTATGAGATTGACAATGATATTACACAACAGCAAATTGATGCCTATCTTTCATTGCCAAGGCATGCTACCGAACTAAGATATGGAACTTATGAAGAGGTGAAAGAAAAAGTGAAAATGAGCATTGTAGTACCTAAAGCTACAAGAAAGGCTACAAAGATGATAAAGGTTTTATCTGAGAAATACGAAGAAGAATCCTCCTCTACACCTGTCAAAGGCACTCTTGCCATTACCGAAGAGGAATCAAAAGCTCAAGAGGCAGCAATAACATTAAGTACTGAGTTGCCTAAGGGTAAAGTTTTGAAAGGAAAGAAACAGGACATTACAAAGGCCCTACCGACTCCACCAACAAAGAGACCCAACACTAGAGCATCAGCTGCATCACCGAGTAAGAAACAAAAGAGTGTTACTGTTCCCAAGGTAACCAAAACCTACAAGAAATCTACTCGGAGACTCATTTTGGCAAAAGAGTCTAGTGATACAGAATCCGATGATGCAAACAAATTTTAGATTGTAAAAAGCAAGAAGGTAAATATTCATAGTGTTGAAAACTTTTGTGCCAATCTTAAAGAATATGGTGGATTTGCAGGATTTAGATATGTCAAGTATGAGACTAGGAATAATGATGAGAAGCGACAAATTGAAGAAGCTGTCATTTGCACACTTCTAAAGTTTCGGCTAGCTCCATTAGAACTAGTAAAGTCACTTCCGAGTGAATTATACTTACATATTGATAACAGATGGAAATATGCAATGGACTCAGAGAAACAAATAAGAGAAAGAAGTCTAGTCCATCTATTTCCTGATATGTCTGTAACAGAAATAAAGGAGCATTTGACAACATACAATTCTAAATTTTCTGTCAAACAGAGAGCCTTAAAATTGATGAATGGGCTATACATTGATGTAGAAAATGAGACAAAAGCCAAATGGCTGGATATCTTCAAATGAAAGGATGTCGGTGAACAATCTCAAATTGAAATTGTTGATGTCACCGAGCAAGATCCTGATGTCACCGAGCAAGGTCCTGATGCTACCAAGCAAGACCCGGCTGAAACTATTCAAATTGATGAAGATATCATGGATGCAGAAGCACCGGAGCAGGAAATTATAGAAGGCACTACCTATGCAAAACTTGTATCTAGTGAATTTGTCTTAGAACAAGTTCAGCCTTATCCACCGGTCAAGCCACTTGTCTCTACCGAAGCTCCTAAGGATACAGATCAAGGCACCAAAGGTCACAAGTCTGAAGCAGCAGAAGATACAACTAAAGATCAGAAGTCTCAAGCACCGTCAAGCACTGAAAATGTTACAGCTGAGACCCCTAGTACCGAGACACCCAAGGACACCACAATGGCTACAGGAACCGACCAAAGTGTTGCATCTACCGAGCAACCTACCAAGGGTCAGCAAGCCTCACAAGCACTTGTCTTAGTGCAACCGACCAAAGGTAAAGAGAAGAAGGTGAGAAAGCATAGTTTCAAAATTGATTTAACTAAACCGATAGTGTTGCCCAATGTGGATATTTCAAAATTAAAGGGGCAAGCACTTACTGATTTCGGTGAACTATGTAAAGCAAAGGCCGAACAAGAAAAACAATTGGCCATTCAAAAGAAGAATAAAGTACTACAGAAGGTGAAGACACTACTAATAGATATGCTACCTTCAACAACAGTGTCAACCGATGCAGCCATCCACATTCAACTGGATGAACTCCTTACTCAAATAGAAACATCTGGAGTTGACGCATCTGAGTACTTAAGCAAGCTAAAAGATAAAGAGCTTACTGCAAAGATGATAGAAGAGGTACAAAAAGCTCTCGCTATAGGAAAAGTTAAGCTTGTCAAATTCATTGCTGAGTTGTCCCCTCAACTCAAGCATATTCTTTATTTATTTCAGAAACTTTGTACATTTTCCTTATTCATTAAAGATATCAAGAATAAAACTGATGCAATTGAGAAAGAGATCACCAATCTCTCAACTAAGTTGACCATCGAGCCTAATTCAATTCAGAATTTTTATACCAAGCTCCAACAACTCATGGCTCAACAGTTAGAACTCAGAAATGAAGAGCATAAGATCAGGATGGATATAATGACCCTCCAGACATTATTCCTTCCTCATCTCTCATCAGTTCAAGAGAAGATTAACCAAGCTACACGCCTATCAACTATACAAGAGGGAAGCACTCTTGATGGCTTAATATCACTATTGGCTGATATTCAAGCACAAAATTCTTTAATGGAAAGTGTAAAGGATGCACTCTCAGTCGCACTCACTGACACCTGGAACAAGTATAAATCTATTTTTGATTAGTTACCGCCCCCGGATGGAAATTAAGTTTTTGATGTTTGTCAAAAAAAGGGGAGTAATACTATAATACTACACAAGGGGAGTAATATACTATATTTGGAGAGTAATATAGTTTTGAGTATTGTATACAGGGAGTATACCGAGCAGAGCATGCAGAGCTAGCAGAGCACATAACAGAACCGAGCATGCAACATCCGAGTAATACACAAAATAATGATAAGGGGAGTATATCTGCATATACTATTTCATTGACTATTGTATATATTGTCAAGTGTAGTCATTTTGCAAAGTATATAGATTTTTGAGTTATGACTTTGAAAGTAGTTTTTGTCAAACATCTCAACTAATGTCAAAAGGGGAGATTGTTACTACTTATCAAGTTGCCATTAGTTTTTATATTCAAAGTCATACTATATATTCTAGTCGGTTAGCACTACCGAATCATGCAGTCGGTATAAACAGAGAAGTCGGTATGCACAGTCTAGTCGGTTACAGAAGAAAGCAGTCATAGAGCACAATATACATCGAGCTGTCTACCGAGTATCTGTTTGAGACTACTGAGTAGTAAATTTAACACACCGAGTTGATATTCACCGAGTGAAACGTGTTACCAGATACATTGAACCTGGATAGACATATGAAAATGTGTTACAAGAATCGAGGCACATCTAACCGTTATTACATTGGAAATTACACTAGAAGATTGTGTATGATTACAAGGTCAGTCCAACCAATGAAATATTTTGTTTAGTTATTCATTCGAGGAATCTTCTTTGTAAGATCGAAGCAATGAATTGGATCATCGTTTTAAGAGATCTATTTATACAGCATGAATTAAGAGAAAGGTGTGTGCATATATGTATGAAAGAAGATTGTTACAAAGACACAGAGGTCACCGAGAAGGTTTTCAGAGAACAGTCGAAGAACAGAGTAAACATAAGGGTTTATCGAGTTACTATATGGGTTACCGAGGTATGCTATAAGCAAGGTAATCTTATTCTGAGCACATAGAATCTGCTATAACATTTCAGATGCAAAGTTGCAGATGTTTGTAATGATTTTATTGTAATATTGTGAAGTTGAAAGAGAAACCTTTAATAGGGTAAAAGACTCTAACCAAGTCTATAAATTGTAAAGCCTCTAACCAGGTGCAACATTCAGAATAAATGTTGTGAAATCCTTTAGCAAGGTAGATCTAATAGATCTTGTTACTCCTAACAGGGTAAGCTATCATAAATAGCTAAACATGTAGCTCTAACCAAGCATCTTTATTATTGCAGTAGTGAAGTTGTGGGTGCCATCCCCACCGTAGTTTTTCTCTCTAACCAAGAGTTTCTGCGTAACCAAAATATATGTGTTATGGAGTGAATCATGTATGATTGTTATCTGTTTGTTTTAACTTTATTTTATGTTACTGCACTATTCTGTTTATGCATAACAGTAAGGTTATTATTCAAGAAAAGTTTTGGAGTACCGATTCACCCCTCCCCTCTCAGTACATTAGCTTTCCATATTGGGCCTAACACTTCTTCCATCTCAATGCATTTTTGGAATATGGTGGGATCCCATTTTATAGTAATAGTGGATACTTTTTAAGAAGGATGTGGTCATCCAAAATCTTTAGGAGAATCCATTACTTGTCTTAAATATATGGTTTTATTCAAAGTATACTCTCCCATGCCATTGTCCTTGTATTTTCCTTTGAGCTCACTTTGTTTTGATGTAGAAGGTTTTAATGATTCTAGGTCTACATATGCTGATGATGGATTTTCTTCTTTATTAATTGGAATTATTCTTTGACCTTGGTCGCAGGTTATTGCAATACATGAATGGATTTGGATCACATTTTATTGTTACTTCAACTCCATTATAAGGAAATTCGATCATTGATGATATGTTGATGGTACCACTCTAATTTCATGTATCCATAGACATCCCAAGAGTATATTGTATGTTTGATCTAGATCAAGGACTTGACAAACCACATCCTTTTTGACTGGCCCAACTCTTAGAGGTAAGGTGACTATTCCCTTGGATGAGCGTTCTTTGTCATCATATGCTTTAATGGTGATCTTATTCTTTGAATTCATAGTTTGTTCAGAGTATCCCAATTGTATAATAGTATTCAATGTACAAATGTTCAAACCTTCTTCTCCATCTATCTAGACTCGTTTGATGCAGCTTTTATAAAGAAAGGCTTCAATGTGGAGAGGTGCATTGTGTGGTTGGTATACAAAGACGTCATTAACTTTTGTAAATGTAAGGCAATGTGGAGTAGAAAGATATCCCACCATGGTTTCAAACTCGTCCACTTTCAGATTAGTAGGTACAGAGATTTCTCTCAATGCTTTATCAAGGATAGCCTTCTGTGAAGGGGATATACACAAAAGCTCAAGGATGAAAATGAGGGCGGGTGTATTCCCTAACTGGTCTACAAGGTCATACTCATTTTTGGTAGATGATGAGGTTGTGGTCTTGGGTGGAACACCTTTCATGGCGAATTACCACAATGGGTTGTGACATTACATTCATAGGTTTTGTCATTAGATTGTGAAGAGGATGATCCAGTGCCTTTCAAAACAACTTTAGTCCTTCAGGTAGGACCTTCAAGAGCTTTTTCCTTTATGATAATGGTAGAAACATAATTTTGCATTGAGATATGGTTAACGATATAATCACAATCATAAGACATCTTAGCATAAATAGCTTGATTATCTTCTTTGGATTTTCCTTTATCATGTTTAGGGAATGGCTCCTTAAACATCGCATGTTCCTAATTGGAGGTGTGACCATCAAATTCTGTCACCCTTGTCAATAAGATCTTGTATAACATTTTTCAATCTATGACAATTTCTAGTTGTATGTCCTTTTCTCTTGTGATAATCACAATACTCGTCATCATTCCACCATGCTGGTTTCACTTTTGGTTCACAGGGTGGATTGTCTAGTATTGTTATAAGCTTATTTGAAACTAATTTCTTAAATGTTATCTCAATTGGCTCCCCCAATGGAGTGTATTTTATTTGAGGCTTTGATGGCCTCTAAGTGTACACTTGATTGTTCAAATTGGATGTATTAGCACAAATTTTTGCAAAGTATTCTGTGCTATTTGTTTGATGTTTTATATGTACATTTTTATCATAAGAGCATTTATTGCTGGATTGAATATGCAGGGAGTATGTTGTAGTATCAAAAGATCCTACTATGACCTGTTTTCAAAATTGAACAAGTACCTCTGGGGCATGCTAAGGGTTGGCACTGAATAGGGACTACATGAGGAAGTTTCATCATGACAGTGTTGGGATCCTTATAAAGACATTCTTTGGGCCTATGTGATAGACTCTGTCATTTATTAGCACATATGGAGTTTCCATGGAAGGTTGGAAGTGTGAACAATATATCAAGAAGAGCTTAATTAGCATGATTACCAAATTTGAGCTATCGACGTAAGTTATCACGACAAGACCAACTATCCAAATCAATGAAAGAACCTATAAGCGTGACCTAGACCGACCATTCTGAAGGAGAACTAAAAAGAAGTTCCAAAGAAGGGTTTCATCAGTATAATATTTACTATCGGGGGCATGAGAAAAGTGTTGTGTCGATAGCCGATGAGGTTATCGGTATAACCTACACCAATGAAGGAGAATGTGAAGTAGAGGTCGACAATGTCATCGGGTCATTGGAAAGTGTCATCTCATGCTACCCTGATACCCGATGGGCTAGGTGGCAAAGGCGGTGTCATCGACATGACTTACTATGATGAGGTGATACCAAAAGAAGGAATATACTAAGTCATCGAGGTAACTTAAACTATCAGTGAGAGGTGTTTTAGGTTATGTCGATACTTGATGAGGAAGAAAAGCCGGACACGGAGAAAGAGACTTGATCAGGGTGAGTTACATCGATCGAAGACATAGTCATTGGGATATCATCGCCTCATCGAGAGGAGACATCTTTTGTTACACTAATACCCGATGAGAAAGAAGAGATAGGTGCGAACAAAGAGATCTCATTGGGGAAAGGTACACCGATAGACCAGAGGAATAAAAGATACATAAGTGCAAAGGTGATGACATCGGGTCATCGAAGAAACATAAAGTGAGTTATTCTGATGCCTGATAAGGTGACCTAATGTAACAAATGAGATACAAACTATGAGGGAGAACTCATCGAGATAACTTAAACCATCGGAGGAGCGTATTTGGAGTTATGCCAATACTCGATGGGCATAATGCCACGAAAGAATAAAAAGAGGGTATATTGGTGTGACCTACACCGATGAATATAAAGAAAAAGGTCAAAGCTTAGCTAGAAGACTGAGCCATTGGGGAAGTTATAACCATAAGAATGATAACAAATGAGCTACGTTGATACCCGATGGAGTGATCAGTGAGACCTATGTAGATCAAAAGGAGGGGTGGTGCGAAATGATTGAATTATCGGGAGGAGTTATGATGACTAGTTGTTACAAAATCTGATCTCAACGAATCCACCCGCCATTATTAAATATAGGCAATAGATAGCTTTGTGCTTACACGAGGCGAATCACAAAACCATTTCAATTGAGTAAATACTCCTAGTGTATTAAATCTTTATATAGAAGTTGGTATAAGGATTTTGCATAACAAACTTAAGCAAATAGAGAGATTCAAGTGGAATTAAATTGCAAAAAAAAATAAAAAATTCAAAAGGCTTGAAGGACTAAAATATGGATGTTTCTAGTTCCAAGGACAAGAGGAAGGTCGTTGAGGTCTCTGAGAGCGCTTCAAAGAAGTCTAAAGGTGGAGAAGGTGCACAGAAATGAAAGTTAAACCAAGATATGATTGACCAAATAAGCTCACCAAGAGCCAAATCTCAGAGATCTAAGACTAATTTGCCTATCTGTGACCAGCTAGAGGATGATTTCAAGGAAATTGGTGATGTCTGGATCATGGTTACAGGTCACGAGTTGTTATTATATTATTATTCACGAAGAAGCAAGCTAACCCCAATCTCAAACTCGTGGACAACTGGATTGGGTAAACTTGTGGTTCCTAACATCTTTTTGAATATTCAATTGATGAAAACATTGGCTAGGAATTCTAATTCCATAAAAAGATGTATTCAATTGTCAAATGGTGATGCATTTATCCATATCTCAGTAGCCACCATTCAGGAGGTTTTTGATCTTGGATTTGAATCCAATGTGCCTCTATCTTTTGAGAAATTGGAGGAAGAGTATACAAACATGGATACTGTATACAATGGGTGGAATTTGGACATACATAAGGTTGAGAAAAGATAGTTAACAGATGAAGACGGGCCCCCATTTGATATAAACATTTTTTCAGGTAGTATCTGTAGTATACTTATATGGCATGTGGTCAAGTGGGAGGAGTCGAGGTTTCAAATGTAGCTCAGATAGGACCTTTGGTTCTTACTACTGACACACAAATGCATGAGCCTAGACAGTTTGATTATGCTAATTACATTGTTGAGAAGATGCATGAGGGTTTCTTAAGCCTTCAAAATAACCTTGACAAATCTTTTAAGTTTTATTCATTGTTGATGCATCTTATTTTGTTTTATGGACCACACAGGGGGCTATGGCCTGAGGAATTGAAGTTGAATGTTCATGGCAAGGATGGACAGGAGCATCTTGTACAACTATGGGTATCACTATGGGATTCTTGGTTCATGAGATCTTATTATGTCAAGTTTGAAGAGTTTTTTGTGCAACCGTTGTACAGAGTTTTTGGGGTTACTTTTGATGGATCATTTTCCAAAAAATCAAAAGATTTCTTAGACCCCATGAGCATGGGGAAACTAGGGTTGATCATAATTAGGATGACTGGTATGTATGCCAGGAGTTCACATATGTTAGAGTGTTTGGATTCAAAGGTGCGCCTTATGTGCTACCAAAGCCCGCGCCTGACAGAATTGTCTACCTGGAGATTGTGAGACAAAAGAGTGTCTCTAATGCACAACATTTTGGGGGTGCACAGAAGCAAGTTTTTCTGTTCAGGACTCTACATTTTGGTGACTTCACTATTGTATCGACAAAGGCATATGAAGTCATTGACAGGAGGTTGATAGAAGATTATAACCTCTATGAGCACACAAGCCGAAATAATTATGACCCAGAGGGCTACATACACCAAAGCAGAAAAGGGCAAAATCTGGGTGACTATTTTCATGAACATGTTGAAGCCTTGGACATCTTCAGAAACAAGGAATTTGAGGAGGCTATGTAGATCTTTCAGGGTTTGAACCAAAAATTGGAAGAAAATAGACAAATACTGCAAGAAATGAAATAAGAAGAAGAAATTGAGAGTGAAACAGGTAAAAATGAGGTTGTTTCAAGATTCAGAATGCTTGAAAGAGAGGAGGAATCTGAGGCACAAGACCAAATTATGGCTAGGATGAATGTCGATGTTGATGTTAGGTTAGAAGAGCACACTTATTTGTGTCTGATGATGAATTCATCATATCGAAGAAATTTAAGTCCTTTTGTATCATTTCAAAGGAAAAAGGCTAAGAGAAGCAATGCCTAATGTAACACTAGAAAATGAGGTAGAGATGCTTAGAAAACTGAAGGCTGATATCAATGCAGAAGTAGAAGGCATCATCCCCTCAAAGGGGAAGGCAACTTCTTATAGAGGCAGGAATTATCATCTTTCCAGGTTGGGATCTTTGTGCATCCTTTATTTTTGATTGCCTATTGCATTCAGAGAAGGACTTCAAGTTAGACATTCAGGGCATGAATGGCATCTTCATTGGATCAAGATATGATCCAGATGATGAGGCTATGCATTTAGGGGCCCTCTATCCTCCAAATAAGAGGTCGAAGATCATAGATGTGGACAAGGCTTTTGGACACATGATGAAGTTAAAGGTTGGTGAAGTTGATCCCATGATCACAGTAGATATGGGAGTTGATAGTTCAAGATTAAATAAAGCACAAATGAAGATGCTGGTAAGAGAAATAGGAAAATACAAATCATTGTATGAGGAACTCTTAAGAAGCAGGGGCCTACCGGTACCCCAGATAGCAGATGAATCCAAACTGAAAAAGAAGTGCGAAGAATTGCACAAGGAAAATAGGAAGTTGAAAGAGAGAATGCATAACATAAGGGCAGACACATCATGTGTCTTGCTGTCTAAAATGTTTAAGAATCTAAAAAAAATACTAGAGGAATTCTAGACTGTTTACTAGAGAAACATGGATAACATAGTGTCACACCAGAGGATTCTTAATCGGTTAAATATGTTACTACAGGATAAGACACAAAGTGATAAAAAGATCAATAAGGTCAAAAAATTGATTGACACTCATGAAAAATTCACAACAAAGTTGAAAATTGAATATGAGGAGTGTCAAGGGGTTGTTAATCATGGATTCCCAAGTGTGGTAGATGATACAGGGATTATAAAGCATAAAGACCAGTGAATTAATGAATGCAGATCTCTACTCAGTTCAACCCTTAGCATTGCTCGTGCGAATACTTTGGATATGCATGAAACATGGGAATAGGTTGAGAGTTTTTTTACAGGGGAGGTAGCAGTTAGAGACATCATCTTCAATGGCTGCACATATAAATATGAACAATATCTTTGACATATCCAGAAGTGTGGTCAAAGGCTAGATGGGAAGAACTAGTTATGTTATTGTATTGTGTTTTAGTTATAGTGGTTAAGGGTGGGGGGGTAGTTAGGTTTTTATTAGTCTTAGTTTGTAATGATGAAAGGGTGTGTCCTTTCATTTGTGTTTGTTGAGTCACATGTATATAGGGAGCCATTTTAATTTTCTAGGGCCAGAGGTAAGAAAGACTACTCTTTTCCAGATTGTCTGTTAGAACTAGCAGTGTTATGTAAAACAGGTCTGTAGAAATGAAAATCCATTTTGTGCAAGCAAGTATATCGTGAAGTACCTATGAGTCTGCATTTTTTGTATACCCATTGTTCCAAAAATTAATATACAATATTTGTTGTCTTTATCTTCAGATTGTTTCATGTTATATGATGTTGATGAGTTAAAATCCTTTGGATAAATCTGAATAAGGTTTGTTGCAATGTTTTATAACTTGTTGTTATATAGATAATAGAATTGTTTTTGTTGTTCTTATTACATACATTGAAGCCATTGCAGTTATAGTCTTGTAAACTTGTGAGTTCTCCCAAACTATCTCCAAGGACCACAAACGTTTGTCCATTAAGTAACATGTAAATTGTAAGATAAGGCACTAGTCTATTATTAGTTTTCTGTTAGTAAATCTGGTATGCACAAAGTCCTCACCAGAGAAACATATTACTAGTTTCTACTAGCATTGTTCTTTCATAATTACTCAAGGTTCCAACAACATTCTTTTATAAGCTTTTATTCATTATCAATTATATTCAAGTTTTTAGATTAAAGCAAGTTAAAAGCACATAATAAAGCATAGTTACAGAAAATATTTTGTCATTCTTGTAAACAGCTAATCTGTTAAGTTTAAATTCACTATAAATAAATCTCTTTATGGTTTGGAGATTGAGGTATACCCACCTAGGTCTAGTGGAGCCTAACGTGCAGAGGAATTTTGTCTTTGACCATTCCTGTTCATTGGCCAAGGCTGATTGAGAAATTAGTAAGAGAGTTAGCAAAGTTCTAGGATTTCCAATTTGTGGTTTTGGGAACCAACAAATTGGCGACTCTGCTGGGGAGTTGTCAAAGGAAGTGTTCAGAATTTTTGGTGGTTTCATTTCAGACTCTGCTGGAGGAAGGAGCCCAGAAGATCAATAAAAGTATTATTCCTCTTAGGAGGTGGCGACTCTACTTTTAATATATGAGTAATAACTGGTATTTTGAGAAAGTAAGAGAAACCCCTAGGATTTTTTTAATAAGATTTATGTAGGGGAGAAGATCTTTGCACAAGGGACAAGATAATCTTGTTCAGTTGAGTCCAAAGAGAAGAAACAAAGAAAATAAATCAATACCAAATATGGCATTTGGGGGTTATAAGAAGTTTCCTCATAGAGAGGATGGTTCTTCATCTAGTGATAGATTTGAAAATATGGAGGAAAATCCTTTTTATAACTTAAATACAAGATAATAAAGGTTGCCATGATGAAACCCTGACTACTGAGGAGTAGGAGGACATGTAGTTGGATGCAATTATTCTTAGAATGGCTGACTTAAATTCAGATGAATCTAAAATGGAAAAGGCTCTTAATAAACAACCAGATTGGGTATTGCAGAAACTCGGATTGGAAATAGATGCTATTCAAAGCCCTAAGTGAAACATAGTTGAAGAAGAGAAGAGAAGAGGTGAAGCTAGTAGGCTAACAACCCCTAGGTATAGTCCCCCTCACATGAGAAACTCAAAACAACCATTGTCTGATGTTGTGGAAAATAATTATGAAAAAAAGGATAAATGGAAAAATATACCCTACAATAAAAACAAAAACTTGTATAATCCTAGACAATGCAATAATCATAACGATGAAAGAAGAACTAACAGTGGGGGAATTACTGGTAACTGGAATAGTAGAGATGGGACCAACAACATAAGCAATAATAGAGGCAATTATGGTAATAATGGAAACTATGGCAACAATGGTAATGGGAACAATCGAAATAGAAATAATAATAATGGTGGAGGTAACAATGAAAACAATGGTAATAATGGAGGAAATGGAAACAATCAAACTAACAACTATGGTTGCAGACCACCTATGACCATTGAAAGGTATAAACCATTGGATTTCAGTGGGATAGTTGGATATCCTAATTAGATTTCAAATGATTTAAGGTCAACTATCCCTAAATTCACAGGAAATGGAACTGATTCTGCAGAACAACATGTAATAAATGTAAAAAATACCATTGAAGAGTTTGAAGTCCCTTATGAAGATGTTTTTATGAAACTGTTTGTTCAATCTCTAACAGAGGATGCAGGAGAATGGTATAGGAATCTTCCCGACAAATGCATTGGTAGTTGGCAGGAGTTTGTGACAATATTTTTGGAAGAATTTGGAGAACATAATGATACTTTATTTGCATCTCATTAGTTGACTAGCATAAAAAAGAATCAGAATGAATCAGTCTCTAAATTTAATAAGAGGTTTAATAAAGTACTTAATAGAATACCAAGAGATATTAGACCCGTTGATTCATTTTTTATTGATTTTTATTTGAGTGATTTTGACAACAAGACTCACTATGAGATCCTATCTCACAAACCTACCACCTTGCAACAAGCATTCAAGACAACCACTACCATTGAAAATAACATAAAAGCTGCTGGGAAAATCTGCAAGAGAGATGATCCAAAATTATATAATCCCAGAGCAACAAAAAAGGATGATTTTAGCCAAATCATGGACATGCTGAAAGATATGAAGGGTAAGCAAAATCACAATGAGAAGCCGCCCCCATATAGAGGCAATAAGCCAATGAATTACAATAGACCAAGATTGCACGACATACCATATAATACAAACCAGAAAGATGGTAAGCCGGTGAATGCAAATCTAAGCAAAGGAATTCCTGATCCATTGAAGAAGGTAAACAATTTTATGGGAGAATATCCATGGTGTGAAGTATGAAATTTACCCCATGTTGCAGAGCAATGTATGATTGCTCAGGGTTTTGCAGAAGAGAACAACCATGAGAATGAATATGAACCCACAGTGAATGTACTTTGATCAGATCCATTTTGGGGTAGGGATGAGGATTCATCTGAGGATGAGCAATCATCAGATGTACCATGGAGAAGAGAGAGCCAACATCACAATGTACAACAATTTTTTACTGATGATGATGCAGACATCCCATCCCTGAGGATATTGTTCCATAATGGAGAGCTAGTGCATTCCTTGAGAAACTTAACAAATGAAGAAAAGAAAGCCTATACTATGGCAGCAGTAGCACAAAAAAAAAAATTATCATCTGAGGAACAAAATAGTGAACCCAGAGCAAGGGAAGCCATCCGAGATATTTGCAAAGATTCCTAAAGCTAGTAGAAACAAAGACACCATTGCTAACAAGGAAAAGGAAGGTGCAACAGAAAAGGTCAAACAAACAGAACCTCTTAAATTAACAAAGCCAATCGAAAAGAAACAAATTAGTAAGCCACTCTCAAATTGTGGATCATTTATGTCTCAGGCTTTATCACAGGTGAAAATATCTGTGCCCTTGCTTGAAGTAATGAAATTTCCTAATTACAAACATGATAAGCCAAAAGCCAAAGAGGATCATAAGCCAAAAGCTGAAGATCCACCTGTTGTCTATTTGGGAACTTCTATCACTAAGAATCTTACCCAGGTTGATCTTTTTTATCTGACTTTGATCATTAACAATAAAATGGTTAAGAATTGTATGATAGATTCAGGTGCAGCTGTGAACATAATGCCAGAAGATGTCATGAAAGAACTTGGGATGCATTAGACACTCCCTATGGGAAATGATATACTATGGATAACAGATCAGTCCTAGTTGTTGAAATCATGAAGGATGTGGAGTTTTGATTTCCAACATGCCCAGATACGTCATATAAATTAGACACCACCGTTGTGCAAGTTCCGCCGAATTATGGGATGTTGTTATCAAGGAAATGGTCAAATTTGGTGGGGGGACATGTCCAACTAGATCTTTCATATGCGACCATCCCAGTAAAAGGGGAGAATGTAAGGATTGATAGAGAGCCGAGATCATTCTACCTGATAGAGGAAGTTGATCCGAATGAGACAACATGTTTTATCCAAACAGATATAGATAACTTTCAGGTAAGTATTTCTAAACCCATTCAATGCAAAACTAATAAGTTTGAAAATACTATTGAATCACATGAGGATAAGATGATGGTGCTTGCAGTAAGGAAGGAAATGGAGCTGGTGTGGTTTTTATTTCTCCTAATGGGAAATCATTCAAATATTCTTTCTTGTTAGCCTTTGAATGTACAAACAATGTTGCTGAATATGAAGCACTCTTGTTAGACCTTAAAATGACAAGTAAATATGGCATTAAATTACTAACAGTTTATGATGATTCAAAGTTAGTCGTATCTCAAGTAAGGGAAAGGTTTGCCACTAAAAATGTAAGGCTTAGAAATTATAGAAATGAGGTGTGGGATTCAATTGAATTTTTTGATGCATTTTCTATAACATGGATTGAAAGGTCTAACAATATTTCGGCTGATTTTATGGCTAACCTAGAAATTAAACATAATGATATTCCTGTTGATGACATCACCCAAGTTGAAATAAAAACTAGACCTGTAGTACTAGATAACATAAAAAATTGGTAGATATTTAACGATGACAGGGATCTTTTGAAGTTATTATTTTGTGAAGATCAATATGAAGGCCAACATATGGATTGGAATGCATATGTGGAAGAGGAGAGTGGTAAGGAGTCTCTATTTGGAAAAAATATCTTACAACTTAAAAAAAAACAAGATTCCAAAAGGGTTGGTGGAATTAGAGAGGATGTTTGACAATAACGATATGACAAATTTCAAGCCCACCATTGGAAGTTGTGAAGAAGTGGAAAAAATAAGCTTGGGAAGTGAAAACAATCCTAGAGAGGTTTACATTGGCAACAAGATTACACCAAAAATTAGGATTGCATTGGTCAATCTATTAAGAAAATACAAACATGTTTTCACTTGGTCATATGATGATCTCAAGGCATATAGAGAGGATTTGTTCCAGCATGAAATCCCACTAAAATCAGATGCAAAACCATTTAGGAAAAAGCAAAGGCCTATAAATCCCACATTGGCTCCCAAAATGAAGGAAGAGTTGATGAAGATGAGGAATGTAGGGATTATAGAGCCTACAAGGCATTCTACATGGGTGTTGAACTTGGTGCCTGTTAGAAAGAAAAATGGTGACATCAGATTATTTGTGGACTTTAGGAATTTAAATATATCATCTTTAAAGGATAATTATGCTCTGCCTAACATGGAAGTTTTGTTGCAAAAGGTAACAGGGAATGAATTACTTTCTATGATGGATGGGTTCTCTGGTTACAACCAGGTGAAGGTTAAGGAATCAGAAAAATACAAAATAACTTTCACTACACCATGGGGCACATATGTGTATGCCAGGATGCCATTTGGACTTACCAATGTTGGGGCTACTTTTCAAAGGGCCATGGATGTAGCCTTTAAAGGCCTCATTGATTACATTTTAGTTGTATACCAGGATGATTTGACAACATACTCCAAGAAAGCAGAGAACCACTATAATGACCTAGAGAAGATTTTTATCAGAGCACTGGAGTATGGTATCTCTCTAAATCCAAAAAAGTGTCACTTTGGGGTCACTGAAGGTAAATTGTTGGGTCATATTGTATCTAAAGACATAGTAAGGATTGACCTTGAGAGAATTGCAGCTATTGACAAAATTCAGATCCCTAAAACAGTCAAAGCTATTCAATCATTCTTTGGACAAATTAATTTTGTTAGAAGATTTGTGTCAATTTTTTCTGAAATTGTAAAACCTATTGCAAAGATGTTGAAAAAGGGTGCAAAGATAAAATGGACTAATAAAGCAATTGAGTCCTTTGTGAACATTAAAAGGGCCATCGAGGAAGCACCTGTACTTAAATCTCCTGATTTCTCTAAACCTTTTCAAGTATTTTCTTTTGCTTCATTTCATACTATTGCTGCAGTTATGTTATAAAAGAATGATGAAGGTCATGGACAACCATTGGCATTCTTTAGCAAAACACTAAAAGCGTCTGAGTTAAATTATGATATAAATGAGAAACAAGCATATGCCCTGGTAAAAGCTATAAAATATTTTAGACCATACTTAGTGGGAGTTAATGTCATTGCCTATGTTCCTAATCCAACAATCAAATATAATTTCAAGCAGACTGAAACTAATGAGAGAAGATGCAGATGGATCAATCAAATTCAGGAGTTCAACATTGACATCCAGATTACTAAACTGGTAAGAGGTCAAGGATTGGCTAAACTAATGACAATCAAATTTGGAATCAACACAGATAAATCAGGTAGAATTAGAGGAGGCTCAAATAAGCATTCAGATGTGTCCTTGGTACAAGAATATTGTCTATTATTTAAAACACATGAAATGTCCAGAGGATTTAAATGATAGTCAAAAAAGAAAACTTAAGCTTCAAGCATCTAGGTATGTATTGCTTAAAGGTGTTTTATATTGGAAAATAGTGATGGTATTCTCCTATTTTGTTTGGATGTTTATCAAGCACAATCTGTTTTAAAGGAATTACATGAAGGTGTATGTGGGGGACATTTTTCAGCAAAAACTACTGCCTATAAAATACTCAATGCCAGTTATTATTGGCCACAAGTCTTTAAGGATTGTCATACTTATATTAGAAAATGTGAGGCTTGCCAAAAATTTTCAGGAAAGCTTAAATATGATGGAGCTCTTCCACTTAGACCCATGCAAACCGAAGAACCTTTTCAGATGTGGGGTGTTGATTTCATAAGAGAAATTGGAAACAAATCCAATGGAGGACACAAATGGATTTTGGTAGCCACTGATTATTTTACCAAGTGGGTAGAGGCAATTCCTACAAGGCAAGCTACAAGTAAGGTGGCAACAAGGTTTCTTTTGGAAAATATATTGACAAGATTTGGGGTTCCCCACAAGATTATTGTAGATAATGGGATATGTTTTAAATCCAAAGAATTTGCTGATTTTTGTGAAAGTTATGGAATCACTTTGTCATATTCATCACCTTATCATCCCCAGGGTAATGGACAACTAGTAACAAAAACTTATTAAAGATCATTAAAAGGATGTTAGGTGACAACAAAAGGGCATGGGATTCAAAGTTGAATTTGGCAGTATGGGTAGATAGAGTAACAATCAAGAAATCCACAAGGTTTGCTCCTTATCAACATGTTTACGGTAAAGAAGAAAGGTTGCCTTTGAACAACCTGCTCTGAGTGTATAAATTTATTTCAAAGGAATATCTAGAAGACGTTGACTTCATGGAAGACAGGTTGGTCTAGTTGGTTGAATTGGATGAGTACAAGAGAGAGGCTCGACACCAAAATATACAAAGGTAGAATATGGTAAAAGCATTACATGACAGGAAGGCTTCTGATATAACTTTTGAAGAAGGAGAGTGGGTGCTCAAATGGAATGCAAAAGACTAAGACAAGGGCAAGTGGAAAATTCGAAGCACTTTGACTAGGACCATACATCATCATGGATAAAGGAGGGGAAAGTTCATATTTCTTGCAGAACACTAAGGGTGAAATTCAAAAATTTCCAGTACATGGTCAGTATCTCAAGCATTTTTTCTCTTAAGGAGTAGGGAGTATTCTTGTACTATAGTAGTGTAGTTTTTCCTTTGTTGTTTGTTTCTGTTTATTTTTGGTCTGCTTTCCAGAGATAGTTGGGATCTTGCTATGTCCCTAAAAAGAACATACATCCCCAAAAAGAGCCATTGTTAGCACATATTTTTTTAAAGTATTATGTACTATTTGTTTGATGTTTTATGTGTACATTTTCATCATAAGAGCATTTATTGCTGGATTGAATATGCTGGGAGTATGTTGCAGTATTAGAAGGATGGTACTATGACCTGTTTTCAAAATTGAACAAGTACCGCTGGGGCATGTTGAGGGTTGGCACTGAATAGGGACTACATGAGGAAGTTTCATCATGACAGTGTTGGGATCCTTATAAAGACATTCTTTGGGCCTATGTGATAGACTCTGTCATTCATTAGCACATATGAAGTTTCCATGGAAGGTTGGAAGTGTGAACAATATATGAAGAGGATCTTAATTAGCATGATTACCAAATTTGAGCTATCAACATAAGTTACCTCGACAAGACCAACTAGCCGAAACAATGAAAGAACCTATCAGCGTGACCTAGACTGACCATTCTGAAGGATAACTAAAAGGAAGTTCAAAAGGAGGGTTTCATCGGCATAGTATTCACTATCAAGGGCATGAGAAAAGTGTTGTGCTGATAGGCGATGAGGTTATCGGTATAACTTACACCGATGAAGGATAATGCGAAGGAGGTTGACAATGTCATCAGGTCATCAAAAAGTGTCATCTCACACTACCCTGATACCCGATGGGCTAGGTGGCAAAGGCAGTGTCATTGACATGACTTACTACAATGAGGCGATACCCAAAGGAGGAAAATACTCAGTCATCAGGGTAACTTAAAATATTGATGAGAGGTGTTTCAGGTTATGTCGATACCTGATGAGGAAGACAAGTCGGGCACATAAAAAGAGACTTGATCGGGGTGAGTTACATCGATCGAAGACATAGTCATTGGGATATAATTGACTCATCGGGGGGAGACATCTTTTGTTACACCGATACTCGATGAGAAAGTGGAGGTAGGTGTGAACAAAGAGATCTCATCGGGGAAACATATGTCGATAGACCTGAAGAATAAAAGATACATAAGTGCAAAGGTGATGACATTGGGTCATCGGAGAAACATAAAGTGAGTTGTTCTGATGCCCGATAAGGTGACCCGATGTAACAAATGAGATACAGACTATGAGGGATTACTCATCGGGATAAATTAAACCATTGAAGGAGCGTATTTGGAGTTATGCTGATACCCGATGGGCAGAATGCCACCGAGGAATAGAAGGAGGGTATATCAGAGTGAACTACATCGATGAGATATAAAGGTAAAGGTAAAAGCATAGCAAGAAGACAAAGCCATTGGGGAAGTTATAACCATTAGAATGATAACAAATGAGCTACGTTGATACCCGATGGAGTGATCGGTGAGACCTATGCCGATCAAAAGGATGGGTGGCACCAAATGATTGAATTATCAGGAGGAGTTATGATGACTAGCCATTACAAAATCTGATCTCAACGAATCCACCCACCATTATTAAATACAGGCAACATATAGCTCCGTGCTTACACAAGGCGAATCACAACACCTTTTCAATTGAGTAAATGCTCCTGGGTATTAAATTTTTATATAGTTGCTAGTATAAGTATTTTGCATAGCAGACTTAAGCAAACAGAGAGATTGAAGTGAAATTAAACTGCAAAAAAAATAAAATTTCAAAAGGCTTGAAGGATGAAAATATGGAGGTTTCTAGTTCCAAGGGCAAGAGGAAGGTCATTGAGGTCTCTGAGAACGCTTCAAAGAAGTCTAAAGGTGGAGAAGGTGCACAGAAACAAAAGTTAAACCAAGATATGATTGACCAAATGAGCTCACCAAGAGCTAAATCCCAGAGATCTAAGACTAATTTGCCTATTCGTGACCAGCTAGAGGATGAATTCAAGGAAATTAGTGATGTCTGGACCAGGGTTAGAGGTCACGAGTTGTTTTGGTATCATTATTCACGAAGAAGTAAGCCGACCCCAATCTCAAACTTGTGAACAATTGGATTGGGTAAACTTGTGGTTCCTAACGTCTTTGTGAATATTCAATTGATGAAAACATTGGCTAGGTCTTATAATGCCACAAAAATATGTATTCAATTGCCAAATGGCGATGCATTCATCTGTATCTCAATAGCTACCATTCAGGATGTTTTTGATCTTGGATTTGAATCTAATGTGCCTCTGTCTTTTGAGAAACTGGATGAAGAGTATACAAAGATGGATACTGTATACAATGGGTGGAATTTGGCCATATATAAGGCTGAGAAAGGATAGTTAACAGATGAAGATGGGCCCTCGTTTGATATCAAATTTTTCAGGTAGTATTTGCAATATACATATATGGCATGCAATCAAGTGGGAGGAGTCGAGGTTTTAGATGTAGCTTGGATAAGACCTTTGGTTGCTTGCTGCTGACACACAAATGCATGAGCCTAGACAGTTCAATTATTCTAATTACATTGTTGAGAAGATGCATGAGGGTTTCTTAAGCCTTCAAAATAACCCTGACAAATCTTTTAAGTTTTATTCATTGTTGATGCATCTTATTTTGTTTTATGGACAACATAGGGGGCTGTGGCCTGAGGAATTGAAGTTGAATGTTCATGGCAAGGATGGACAAGAGTATCCTATACAACTATGGGTATCATTGTGGGATTCTTGGTTCATGAGATCTCATTATGTCAAGTTTGAAGAGTTTTTTGTGCAACCATTGTACAAAGTCTTTGGGGTTACTTTTGATGGATCATTTTCCAAAAAAATAAAAGATTTCTTAGACCCCATGAGCATGGGGATACTAGGGTTGATCATAATTAGGGTGTCTGGTATGTATGCCAGGAGTTCACATATGTTAGAGTGTTTGGATTTGAAGGTGCGCCTTAAGTGCTACCAAAGCCTGTGCTTGACAAAATTGTCTACCTGGAGATTGTGAGACAAAAGAGTGTCTCTAATGCACAACATTTTGGGGGTGCACACAAGCAAGTTTTTCTGCCCGAGACTCTACATTTTGGTGACTTCACTATTGTATAGACAAAGGCATATGAAGTCATTGACAGGAGGTTGATAGAAGATTATAACCTCTATGAGCACACAAGCCGAAAGAATTATGACCCCGAGGGCTACATACACCAGAGCAGAAAAGGGCAAAATCTGGGTGACTATTTTCATGAACATGTTGAAGCCTTGGACATCTTCAGAAACAAGGAATTTGAGGAGGCTATGTAGATCTTTCAGGGTTTGAACCAAAAACTGGAAGAAAATAGACAAAGACTGCAAAAAATGAAAGAAGAAGAAGAAGTTGAGAGTGAATCGGGTAAAAATGAGGTTGTTTCAAGATTAGGAATGCTTGAAAGAGAGGAGGAATCTGAGGCACAAGACCAAATTGTGGCGAGGATGAATGTCAATGTTGATGTTAGGTTAGAAGAGCACACTTATTTTGTGTCTGATGATGAATTCATCATATCAAAGAAATTTAAGTCCTTTTTGTATCATTTCAAAGGAAAAAGGATAAGAGAAGCAATGCCTAATGTAACACTAGAAAATGAGGCAGAGATGCTTAGAAAACTGAAGGCTGATATCGATGCAGAAGTAGAAGGCATGACCCCTCAAAGGAGAAGACAACTTCTTGTAGAGGCAGGAATTATCATCTTTCCAGGCTGGGATTGTTGTGCATCCTTTATTTTTGATTGCCTATTGCATTCAGAGAAGGACTTCAAGTTAGACATTCAGGGTGTGAATGGCATCTTCATTGGATCAAGATATGATCCAAATGATGAGGCTATGCATTTAGGGGCCCTCTATCCTCCAAATAAGAGGTCAAAGATCATAGATGTGGACAAGGCTTTTGGACACATGATGAAGTTAAAGGTTGGTGAAGTTGATCCCATGATCACAGTAGATATGGGAGTTGATATTTCAAGATTAAATAAAGCACAAATGAAGATGCTGGTTAGAGAAATGGGAAAATACAAAACATTGTATGAGGAACTCTTAAGAAGCAGGGGTCAACCCGTACCTAGATAACAGATAAATCCAAACTAAAAAATAAGTGCGAAGAACTGCACAAGGAAAACAAGAAGTTGAAAGAGAATGCATAACATAAGGGCAGATACAACATGCGTCTTGCTGTCTAAAAGGTTTGAGAATCTGCAGAAAACACTAGAGGAATTCTGGACTGTTTACCAGAGAAACATGGATAACATAGTGTCACACCAGAGGATTCTTAATCGGTTAAATATGTTACTGCAGGAAAAGACACAGAGTGATAAAAAGATCTATAAGGTCAAAAAAATTATTGACACTCATGAGAAATTCACAACAGAATTGAAAATTGAATATGAGGAGTGTCAAGGGGTTGTTAATCATGGATTCCGAAGTGTGGTAGATGATACAGGGGTTATAATAGATAAAGACCAGTGGATTACCGAATGCAGATCTCTACTTAGTTCAGCCCTTAGCATTTCCCGTTCGGATGCTTTGGATATGCATGGAACAGGGGAACATGTTGAGAGTTTTGTTATAGCGGAGGTAGCAGTTAGAGACATCATCTTCAACGCTTGCACATATAAAGATGAAGGATATCTTCGACATATCCAGAAGTGTGGTCAAAGGATAGATGAGAAGAATTCGTTGTGTTATTGTATTGTGTTTTAGTTATAGTGGTTAAGGAGGGAGGGGGGTGTTATGTTTTTGTTAGTCTTAGTTTATAATGATGAAAGGGTGTGTCCTTTCATTTGTGTCTATTGAGTCACATGTATATGGGGAGTCATTTTAATTTTCTAGGGCCAGAGGTAAGAAAGACTACTATTTTCTAGATTGTCTATTGGAACTAGCAGTGTTATGTAAAACATGTCTGTAGAAATGAAAATCCATTTTATGCAAGAAAGCGTATCATGAAGTACCTATGAGTCTGCAGTTTTTTTATACCCATTGTTCCAAAAATTAATATACAATATTTGTTCTTTATCTTTAGATCATTTCATGTTATATGATGTTGATGAGTTAAAATCCTTTGGATAAATCTGAATAAGGTTTGTTGCAGTGTTTTATAATTTGTTGTTATATAGATAATAGAATTGTTTTTGTTGTTCTTATAACATACATTGAAGTCATTGCAGTGATAGTCTTGCAAACTTGTGATTTCTCCCAAACTGTCTCCAAGGAGCACAAATGTTTGTCCATTAAGTAACATGTAAATTGTCAGATAAGGCACTGGTCTGTTATTAGTTTTCTATGAGTAAATCTACTATGCACAAAGTCCTCACCAGAGAAAAATACTACTAGTTTCTACTAGCATTGTTCTTTCATAATTACTCAAGGTTCCAACAACATTATTTTATAAGCTTTTATTCATTATCAATTATATTTAGATTTTCAAATTAAAGCAAGTTAAAAGAACATAATAAAGCATACTTGCAGGAAATATTTTTCCATTCTTGTAAACAACTAATTTGTTAAGTTTAAATTCACTATAAAGAAATTTCTTTATGCTTTGGAGATTGAGGTATATCCACCTAGCTCTAGTGGAGCCTAAAGTGCAGAGGAATTTGGTCTTTGACCATTCCTCTTCGTTGGCCAAGGCTGATTGAGAAATCAGTAGGAGAGTTGGTAAAGTTGTAGGATTTCCAATCTGTGGTTTTGGGAACAAACATGATGAACTTGCACCGGGGAAAGTCACTTTTGGTTTTACAACATTTGTATCTACTACCCCGTCTTTGACTGTGTTCTTATTCTTTTTCCAAAAGCGGTGTTTGTCTTTCCCATTTGATTCCTCTTTGTTATCCTTGACTAGCTTAATGGTGTCTTGTTCAATAAGGACTTTCTCAGTTGCTAATCCCTTTTCAATGACATTTTTGAATGTAGACAAACAAGATTTTCTTAGTTTATATCCAATATACATGTTGACATTTTGAGTGGACATTTCTACCATTTGTTTTTGTGGGATATCACAAGAGAATCTACTAGAAAGAGCTATCCATTGTTCTAAGAATGAAGCAAAGGAATCTCCATTTTTCTATTTGGTGTTGCACAAAGTAGTCACTGACACATCTGTTTCAATATTGTATGAGAAGTGTTGTATGAAAGCTTCTGCAAGATCACTCCATGACTTAAGTCTAGGTGGATGTTTAGAGAGCCATTCCATAGCTTTTCCACCTAAAATTTGTGGGAACAGTCTCATTAAGTATGTTTCTTTGTTGGATACCTCAATACATGCTGTGAAAAATTCTCTTATGTGTGCCTTAGGATCTCCTTTGGCCCTATACTTATCAAATATTGGTGTTACAAAATGTGGAGGAAATGGAGGCATTGGAACACTTATATCAAATGGATAAGGACATATGTCTTTCATTGTAGGTTATTTCTTTGGTGTATTCATGTCTTCCATTTGTTTTTGCAAATCATTGATTTGTTGTTGCAAGCCATTCTTGGGTGATGTCTTTTCTCTTTGAGTTAGTCCCATGCTTGAGCCACAGGGTGGAGGATGAGGGATATAATGCATGTATGGATGATATTGGTCGTAGATGTATTCATATAGAGGAGGAACATAGTTGTAGCTAGCATATAGACCACTTGGTATGGTATTGTAATGAGGAGCACTAGGTCTAGGTTGATAAATGTCATGACCATGGGGATAAGAGGTATCATATGAATGATCTTGGATATTGCCCCCAAATCTGACATGGGGTCTCCTTGTGTCATTATTTTGAATGTTCCCTTGAGTGTAATTGTATGCATTGGTATGATATTGGGTATTATCATGAACATGTGTATTAGCATTTATTTTCCATGTAAAAGGATGACTATGGGGTTGTTCATGAGGGTTCCTAGCAAAATTGGTGTGAGTATGAGTGTTGGGAACTTTCGGTTTTTTAAATAAGGATGAGGGTGACTCAGGCATGAAAAGTTCTCTCCTATTACCACCATTTATCCTCTAGGATTTGCATTTTTTTGGAGCATTTTATTAGGACCCCCCTCTAAAATTTGTGACACATCAAAGTCATGAGGTAATTTTATCCCATTTTGTGCCATGACTTGAAAGAAATGTGTCTATCTCTTCTCATTATTTCCTCAATCAATGTATTGAATCTTGGCTCCATGATTGTCTCTTCAATGTCTGCAAAAGTGATAGATGCATTGTCATTATCATTGTTGTTCTCATTGTCATTGTCTGGCATATTACAACAACTTTCAAATGGGTTGTAAAATTTGTCTCCATCAAACTCATAGGTACTCATGTTGAGAGATCTTAGAGCTTCCTTGTCTTCTCTTCTAGATCTTTGTGAATGGGTTTCAATCATGAACTAAACCTTGGATAAAATGAAGGATGGAAGAGTGTGAAGACTATGAAAGACCAAGAAGGAATATGGGATCAAATGAATCTAGGGTTGTCTTGCAATGTCCAAAAGTGTAAGTGCAAAATATGTGTGATCTAAAGTAAGGTGTGGCTTCCAAATAGATGATAGATCTCTTGATGAGGTAAGTTGACCTTGAATAAAGAGGACCAAATGGGACCCTAAGATGATAGATTTGATACGGGCATCACCTAGTGATATGTTGTAGTATATTTTCAAGATATGATAAGGACCACAAAGTAACCTTTTGACTCTAGCTTGAAAGATGTCTAAAGGAAAAATGGTTGAAAACGTATGACGAGGTTAAGGAATAATTGACTAAAGATGAATCCCTAAAAAAGTAAGATTCCTTGGAAGCTCTTTGGATCTCAAAACCTAAGCATATTTTTTTTTGACAACTTTTGTAGAATTTTGTTCTTTGAAACACAGACGCATTTCTGCTCTGCATAGACGTGGTTTCTTCTATGATTGATGATTGTTTTTGGCATAGACATGACTTAAAGCAATCAAGATGCAGTTTTAGATCACATATGTGATTTGATATGTTCCAGATGTGGTTTTAATTGTTGATTATGACAATGTTCAGTCTCTGATACATAGATGTGTTGCTGCATTGCACAGATACAATTTCTTGATACAAACATGATTTTAACTATCATAGACATGGTTCTAAGAAAATATTTTCAATATGTCCAAATGTGTACTTGTTGAATGTGACCAAATCTTGATGTTGAATGTCTTGTGGCACGAAAACACAACAAACAATGAAGATACAATGTATGAAGGTTTTTTTGTCCCAAAATGTTCTTTTGTATGTTCAAAAGATTTTCATTGGTATAGCACAAATTGAAGACACTTGAAGGCATGCGCAACCTAGGATGGAAAGAGAAACCATTCAATGGGGCCCCCACAACATAGAAATACCTCAAACAAGTGAACATATAGAGATTATGGTAGCACTGGCTCCCGCACCATGGCACTCACTTCTTGGGCATACCAGATTCTCTTACCTCAAAAGACCAAAGATCAAATGAGGGATTCCTATCTCAGCATGAAAGTGTACATGAGGAGTATGTACTAGGTATGATTCACACTCCCTGAACCATCAAATATAGGGATTTTTGGCCTCTAAAGAAAAAGGTGTTTAGTGGCGGAACTTTTGCAGTTCTTGGCGTCTACCCATTTGACAACTCATTTAAGAATCCATTCCATATAGTGGGCAGAAGAAGTACCACTTGGGTCGTGCTCTCTCACTTGGCCTTATGGGCTACCTGGGAGACAGACCCTCCTACCTAAAAAGAAGATGATAACGATTTCTCTTACACCCAAGGTCCAATGGAAGGCGAGGGGAGAGGATACTTTTGTTATCACCTCTTAGGTTATAAACATAAAGTGTGCAAAGCACACCAAACACTTCAAACGAGTTCTTTACACCCAAATGAAAAAGACGTGACCCTAATTAGACTAGAAATCCAAAGACACACACCTAGATTACTCTTGCAACAAATGATTAGTAGTTTTGGTAAATTAACCCCACCTGCAAGCACACTAGATAGGTAAATTTTAGAAATCCAAATCCAAATATGAAAAAGGGGCCTTCGACAATGCGTTATTTTTCTTCTTTTCAAAATAGTTGTGCAACTTGTTAGTCTAAGCAAGAGGTTAGGCCAAAAACTAGATCTGAAAACTAAAAAAAAATTGAAAAAATAAAATAAAAAATACGATGATACCAAATGCAAATGCGGAAACCTTGAACACAGACACAAAAAGATAGATTTGAACCTGCAAAACACAAATCGAAAACAAAAATGCACAAAGATAAAATCTAGATGTGATTTCTTGTCGTAGACACGAAAATATTGAATGTACACGTGAAAAGAGGTAACCGGGACCTAGAAAATAGAGAAGAGAGAAAAAATGCGAAAACACCAAATAAAAATGTGATTTTTAAACAAAAACACATAAGTATTTGACACAAACGCAGTTTTTTATCATAGATGCAGAAATAAGTCGCAGACACCCCATAATTTGAAATCGTCACTGACTCGACCTGCAACTCGACAAAAAAGCTAAGAACAACCAACAAAAGTTAGAAACAAAGGGACAAGAGTCTCACTAGGAATGCCAAAATGTGTGTAGTAAAAAATGACGATGATAAACTATTACAAAACCACAAAGATCCAACTACAAGAAACCCTAGTCCTACAATGAAACATTCACCATACACCAATGAAGATAGCTAAGAACATGCACAAGAGCTCAACAAAGAATAGATTGTGGTTGTGAATTCACCTGATTGCATAAGGTACTGATCAGGGTTGATAATGATGAGAGAATCCTCTCATATGGAAGATGCTTTAAAATTTGGAGGGATAAGATGAAGAGGTGAAAGAAAGAAATGGTTGGCTAGGATTAAAGGGTAGGTAAAAGAAATAATAAAATAATTGACGAGGTAGGTAGAGGAAAATTAAGAGATAAATGACATGTGTCATAGAGGAAAAAGCTAATGAATTAATTAAATAAATAAAGTTTTATTTAATTAATAGAGGAAGTGGGATCAATTAAGTAAATAAAATATTTATTTAATTTAAGAAAAAGATAATTTAAATGAATTAAAATATTTATTTAATTAAGTATGACAATTTTGGTGTCTATAGTTTTAAATGGATGTAAAGATTGCTTTTTTAAATGGTGATCTTGAAGAAGAGGTTTACATAGATCAACTTGAAGATTTTGTGTGTGCAGGTAGGGAGGATCATATGTACAGACTGAGAAAAACCTTGTATGGCTTAAAATAGGCTCCACGAGCCTGGTATGCTAAGCTAGACATGCATTTTCAAGAATAGGGTTTCACAAAAGGTGTTGTAGACAACAAGTTATACTTCAAAATAAAAAGGTGATAGTATATTAATTGTTTTTGTCTATGTAGATGATATCATATTTGACAGTGATGATACTGATTTTTGCTCACAGTTTCCAGAAATTATAAAATCTAAATTTGAAATGTCCATGTTGGGTGAACTTTCATTCTTTCTAGGTTTACAAGTCAGTTAGTTAGATAAAGGGATATTTATCTCTCAAGCAAAATATGCCAAAGAAATGCTAGAAAAAATTCAAATGAATGGGTGTAAGCCTATTGGTACACCTATGGAAACAAGCTACAAACTTCAACAAGAAGTTGATCAGTGAGATGTGGATCATACAATGTGTAGGTCCATGATTGGCAGTCTATTATACTTGACTGTAACAAGACCTGATATTATGCACCTTGTTTGTTTGATTTCATGATTTCAATTTTCACCTAACACATCTCATTTGAATGCTGTTAAAAGAATGATGAAGTACATTTGTGGCACTCTTGATATTGGCTTATGGTATACAAGACATAATGACTTTACATTAATTGCCTATACTAATGCTGACTGGGCAGGTTGTATTGATGATGAGAAAAAGAATCTCTGGCGGGGCATTCTTTCTTGGAGGGAGGTTGGTAGCTTGGCACAAAAAAAAGCAAGACTATATGTCTTTGTCCACTGCTGACGCATAGTACATTGCAACAACTACATGTCGTACCCAAGTTTTCTAGATGGTTTAGACCTTGAAAGACAATCATGTTACCATTTCTAAATGAGTGCTTATATCCTTTGTGATAATACTAGCACTAAAATCTATCAAAAAATCATGTTCAACATTCTCAGACTAAACACATTGATATTAAATACAATTTTCTTTAAGAAAAGGTCTTGGATAATGATGTGGTGCTAGATTATGTTACTTCTTAGGAACAAGTGGTTGATATTTTCACTAAGCCATTACCCAATGATGGGATGGGGCTAGGGATAGACTAGCCTAGTCTATGCTCTTGGATCCTTTCCTTGGATCACACAGTGTTCTCTACACACCCTAGGGTCTCTAGGAATTCCCTTTGCTTGAGGAATCCCCTGACCTTTCCCAATCCACCCACCAATGAGTTTCAATGCTGCTCCTAAGGTCTCACCAACTCATGAGACTCAAAACCCCTTACTATGGCTAATAAGGGCTAGGCTTGTTCCACACCTTCCATGGTCTTAGCAAGGTTGTATTAGGTCTATTTCATGGTCTTTCCACCCATTCATGAGCCCCCAAGAGGTTTCAAGCCTTCAACCCCTTACCGATTTCACTATTTTGTGTCTTTGCCTTAAAATAGGGCTACAAGGATCAGGACCAATTAGGCCTCCTACCCGGTCCTTTAGGGCTTCCTCTCACAAACGATGCACAAACAACCCAAACTCCCAAAACTGACTGCCATTCATTTGGAAAGGACTCATGGATTTTCTAGGTTTTAGGCCTCCAAGTGTCTGTACACTGTCCTAGGTGGATTTTAAGGTTTTCAAGGTTTTTTTGAGGGTTTTTAGGGTCTGCCTGGGTTACAGTGAGTGTTTGGAGTTTTAGCCACCTTGTTTGGATTGGTGGAGGCTCCTCCTTCACACCAATGATGCTTCACTCACTCCTCTGCACCTCCTCCAAAGGATGCACTCTCCACTAACCAACCTTGCTCTCCAAGACCTCTGCAATTTGACCTCTCCTAACCGGGCACTGTCCAGTCTCGCCTAGGAGTGGGTCTTTGCTTGGCCTCCTTGCATTTCCAAGGGCCCTGCTTGCATGGGACTATAGTATAGGGTCTTCACTCTCATTCCCCATGGTTTCATGGTGATTCCACAATGGGGAATGGAGTTAAGACTTCATTTGCACAAACCAGTCCAAAATTGGACAGTGAGACTGCAATTTACAAACTATTTACAAACACATTCAACCGGTGAACAAAAAGCTAATCTAATCACTCACAATGGAAGTACTTACACCATAGAAGACATTTCACATAGTGTTGCATGCAAATCATTCCATTATCTTGCTCGGTAGCTTCATTCAAACTGACTGGTAACCAACAAAACAGTCACAGTCAATTCAGTTTGCTTGAGCCGTACAATCTCTGACAACCAGCCCATCCAATTAGGGTTTGAAAATACTTATACCACCTTTGCCTCAATTTGTGTGCCCATATTAGGGTTGTCCATGCCAAACTAAGGATTTAGACCTCCTAGTGGAAAAGTTGCTTGACAACTTTTTAAAGTTGTCATGCAACTTTTGCAACTTTTGAGCAACTTTCTCAATGTTGCTTTTAATGACTCCTAAACCCACATTGGGCCAACCTAAGGACACCACCATGTTATGAAGGACCCCTAAACACCACAAAGACACACAAACCCTCTAGTTTCAAGAAAATCACAATCTTGACTAATGACCCCTAAGATCTCCTCTAGGACCCTAACTAGGACCTATGAGCACTTGGCTCATTATTTTATATACAATGGCTTCATAAGAAGCATAGTATTGACAAAACAAGAAGGAGGGAGAGCTTGGAAGGGTGCTCCTACACCACCCAAAGCAGTGTTTGAAAGCATGGAGATAGACTTGGTGTCTTTTCTCTCCATTCTCTTTAAAAAAAATCACTCCTGTTCATGGAGTTAGGGGGAGTTCTTCATGGTTTATTTTTTATCCCTCTTGGTAGCATTGGCATTTGTGTTTTTTGTTGTTCTCTAGTGACTGTGTGATGCATGTTTGTACATTGTACTTTCATGTACCACATGTTCACTGTGTGGTGCATTTTTGCAGTATTATACATTTCTTCTCTTTGGAATTATTGTCAAAAGGGGGAGAATGGGATATATTACAGTGATTCTTATGATAGTTATGATGATAGTTTATGGTGATTCTTATGACAATTTATGATAGGAAGACAGTGGTTCATATGAAAGTGATTCTTATGACAATGATATTTTGTAGTGATGGGATAATGCCAGTGATTCTTATGACAGTAATTCTTTGCAGTGATGGGATATTTTGTTGATTTTGTGATAGTATAGTGATTTTGGATTCTACTTCTTTGTTGGTTTTGTGACAATATAGTGATTTTGGATTCAGTGTATTTTTGCAGTGTTTTGAACAACATTGTATAGTGAGATCCTAAGTATGCAGTATTATTGGAATGGAGGTTTTTTTAATACTGATTCTTGTCATATTTTGAGTATAGGATAATCTAACAGGCTTTCTAGCTTGTAGCAGGTCTATTGATTATGTTCTTATTACAGTGATCTCTTCAGCACATGTATAAATAGGTATATGTGTGCTCATCTATTTGGTTTGACATCAATGCCAAAGGGGGAGTTTGTTATCCCCTGTGGCATGTATTGGCTTTAATGTCAAAATAAAAATGACATGGTATCTATTTTCCTTTCTTCTTGGCATACTTTGGTAGCAGTCATGACCCATGGTGGTATTATCATGGTTGAAAGCGTAACTATGTCATTTGATGGTTACATTATTTTGAAAGGTTGATCCTTGGCATTGTTTATAGTAAGGTATATTCTTACTAAGATTACCTTATTATAGTTCTTAGGTGACGCATCTTTGACTACATTAAGTCTTCAATACTTTTCTTAACACAAAGTCTAAAAGGATTTTATAATACAATATGGTGATAGTATTGTGTTTAAGTCACTTCAAAGTGACTAAGCACATATGTGTTATATGGAAAAGAATGACCCCACCGACAGGGCATTTGTTAAATGAAAAAGAAAACAATCCCATCTAATTATTTTTCAGTGGTATATGTGGTTTTGTGTAAAGCATTAAAAAGTATTATTGTTTGAAACTCATTTTAGCCTTCGAACTAGGGAACGACACACAACCTTAGGGTTTTAGTGAGATGAAGGTTCACAGTTGTTACACAATGTTCAACTTCTACTCTTTCACGACAGGGAGGTAACTTGAGGGTATGGCAGTTTTGATGAACAAATAGGACATTTGCGACTTGAAGTTTATGGCAATGGTAGGTAGTTTTGTATGCGATTACAGGTGCTTCTTCTCCTTGTATCTCAATTTCATTTGTAAAATAGAAAGATTAGTTTACCTTTCTTCATTTGTTATTTGCAATTAAAAAGACGGTGCAAAGGGATTAGTGTGTAAACTAAGTCTTTTTATTAGCTTGGTTGATGTTATAGCGTTGTTTAGTTTTTTGAGTTATTTGTCTATATAAATATTTTGTTTAATAGCAGTTACCAAAGTCTCTGTGATGGCCCCGTCAAGTTAATTTCTTGTTTAGGGTTCTGTGATAAGTTTTTTTTATACCCTTATGGATTCTCTCTATTTTTCAGTTTACATTAAGGGTATTTTTTTTGAGAGGATTTTGTTTAAGATTTTCTTAATATTTATGAAATGTTAAAGGGTATTAAGAATTGAAAAGTTTTTTGTGCTAGGGTTTCTTAGTTTTGGACAATAAATTATCTTTAACCCTAGTATTCTTTAATCGGTTGTATAAAAGTCTTATGCAACTTGGGAAAGATGTACAGTTGCAAGAGTTTGTTTACTTTGAGTTTGCATATTTTTGTTGAGGATAGTTATAAAAATCAATCCACTCTTCTTGCAAAATTTTTGTACATTATTTATGCTTCATGAAGATTTTCAGAAAAGGTTGTTGTTGCACAAAGAAATAAGATCATTGCTGCTATTGTTTAACAAGAAGATTATGGTTTTCACAGAGGCGTTATTTTGATGTAAACTGAGATTGTCAATAGTGTTGAAGACTTCTAGAATATCTTGTAATATCTTTGTAAAAAGTTTATTTCTATATATCACTATATATCTCCTTCATCTGCACAATAGTGTTTTGTAAGTGAACATTAAATTTCTCTACATGATACTAATGTTAGTAGTTTATAAACATACAATGGTGTATTGTAAATAATCAATTGAGGAATTCTAAACTATTGTTTCTAAATCTCAAACTTTGTGAGATTAGAAAATATTGAGAAATGAAACAGATATGAAACTCTGTGTGTAAATTCAGATTTGATGTGAAGTGTTTTCAAATAGACACTGAGGCATTGTAAAGTCTATTAGTGAGATAGAATTGTCAGTGAGACATACAACATAGCCAGTGAGGCATTGTACATGAGATTAATTCAGAAAAGCCAGTGATGCAATTTTGAGTGTTTTTATTGCCAAGGAGGGTTGCCACTCAGGACATATCATTTTTGTCATATTCTTGTGTTTTTTTCTTTCATTCTTCTATCTACTCTATTTTCTTTATATTGCTCAATAAGTCAAAACTTGATAAAGTTGTTTACAAGTAAAAAAAAAGTGTATGAACACTGATTCACCCTACCCTCTCAGTGTTCATTATACTCCAACAAGACACACCCTATTTATCCCTCCCTATCCCTATCTCTCTATCTTTATATCTTATACATTCTTCTTCCTTCATCTCTCCTACTCAGTTTCTCTATATCCTTTTATACCTCTCTATATATCACTTCCCATATCTTTATCTTTCTATCTCTTTATCTCCCCCTCTCTCATTGTGACCCTATATCTCTATTTCTCCCGCTCCCTCTTTTTCTATCCTTCCATCTCTCCTTCCATCTCTCCTTCTCTATCACCCCTTTATATTTTACAAGTTATATCTACTCTTTCTACTTTTTATCCCTCTCTCTCTCTCTCTCTATCTATCTTATCTGCCCCTCTGTCCCCATCACTCCCTCTTTTTATATCTCTCTACTTATGCTCTTTCTAGTGTGTATACATAAACTATTTGTTTCTCCCTCCCCATCTCTCTATCTTTCCCTCTCTATCTCTCTCCCTCTCTTTGAAGTCTAAGCCTTTCTCTAAATTACATGTCTTTTCCACTCTCTCTCTCTCTCTCTCTCTCTCTCTCTCTCTCTCTCTCTCTCTCTCTCTCTCTCTCTCTCTCTCTCTCTCTCTCTCTCTCTCTCTCTCTCTCTCTCTCTATGACTTTGAGCCGTTATGTCCCTCTAGACTTTGATATCCATAGTAAAGTTCCTATGGTGTGTGTGGGGAATCTGGGTGGGGGGTTATATTGGCCCCTACTATTTTTTGGGGCCACCCTACTAGGGGTGGGGGCTAAAATTCATAGGGAATGGCCCCTACTATTTTATTTTAAGGTTAAAAGTTCTAGAAATCATAGTAGCTAAAACGTTGGTCCTTTAGTCAATCTCGAGTGCAGTGACAAATCTTTATTTACAATAAGACGTGTTCGACAAGTAAATCTGATTATTCCTCTCTCTCTCTCTCTCTCTCTCTCTCTCTCCCCAACCCTTCGTCTCTCTCTTCCCCTTTTCTCTATTTCTTCCCATCTCTTCCTTCGTCATTCCCTCACTATCCCCCTATCTATTTCTTTATCTCTACTTCTCCGACCCTTTTTATCCATGTATATCTCTATATTTCTCTCTTCTCTTCCAATGTCTATTTCTCTCTATCTCCCATATTTCTCTCACCCTCTCTCCATTTCTATTTATCTATCTCTAGTGAACTCTCTATTTGTCCATATCTCTCCCTCTCTCTATATCTCCAACTCCATCTCACCATCTATGTATATCTCTATCTCTTCCTTTTCTTTTATAGATCCCTCTATCTCTCCCTCTATCCCCTATCTTTTTGATATTTGTCTCTCCCTCTTCCTCTCTCTATCTCTCTATTTGTTTTTTCCTCTTCCTCTCTTTCTCTATCTTCCTCTCTGCCTCTATCTTCTTCTCTCCCTTTATATCTCTAAAAATGCCTCTCTATATATCCATCCATCCATCTCTCTCTCTCTCTCTCTCTCTCTCTCTCTCTCTCTCTCTCCATCTCTCCCTCCCTCATTCCATCACTATCCCCCTATCTATGTCTTTATCTCTACTTCTCAGACCCTTTTTGTATGTATATCTCTATATTTATCTCTCTTCTCTTCCAATATATATCTGTCTCTCTCTATCTCCCTTATTTCTCTCACCCTCTCTCCATCTCTATTTGTCTATCTCCAATGAAATCTCTATTTTTCCATCTCTCTCCCTCTCTCCCTCTCTCTCTCTCTATATATATCTCCTTATATCTCTATCTCTCCCTTTTCTTTTATAGATCTCTCTATCTTTCCCTCTATCCTCTATCTTTTGATATTTATCTCTCCCTCTTCCTCTCTCTATCTCTCTATTTATTTATTTTCCTCTCTTGCTCTATCTTCCTCTCTCTCTATCTCTCTCTCTCTCTCTCTCTCTATATATATATATATATATCATTCATTTCATCTTCCCTCTCTCTCTCTCTCTACCACTATACCTCTCCCTCTATATATCACTTCCTATATCTATCTTTATCTTAGTATCTCTCCCTCTCTCTCCTGCTATTTATTTTTCTCTTCCATGTCTATCTATTCCTCTCCCCTCTCTTACTTTATCTTTCCATATCTCTCTTGTTCTTTCTGTTGGACATTGTTGCTACTAGGATATGTTGTTGTCATTGATGTCAACATATTCCTATGAGTTATTGCTCCGGTGATTGCATATTGGTTCATTGGGATTATGGTTTGCTGTATGGAGTATTTATACCGTCATTATATCTTTTTTGTATTGGTTTCAATGATTCAAGAAGCTTAATTGATCATATCATATGATTTAGTTTGCAGTTTGTTTTTATGATCAGTGCTTTCTAGAGTTTAGTATTTCCTCCATTATATTATAGTGTGATCAGATCTTGAGATGAGTTTTTGAGTGAATTGTTTGGGATAGTCTTGTGTATCTTCATTGCAGATGGTATGTGATTTGGTGCTCTGCAAGTTATCTTTCTTCGTGAGAGTTGTTGTTGTTCGAGTAATCTTGAGGTTCATATGTTGATCGATTAAGATTTGATAAGTGGTGTCGGCCCAGTTGTTTTTGATGATTCTAACATGCTTGCTGGTGTTTCCTAATTGTCTCCTATTTGTTTTGATGATATGCATTGATCATTGTGAGAGTTTATGGTGATTTTTCTGATCCGGTGATGTTCTTCATGTTATGCAGTTTTCTTGTTGGGTAGCACGTTGCGGTTGATCTTGGTGTGATTACTGGTGGAGATGAGCATTTGGAAATTTGAATTAGGTCCATGCTATGTCATGTATATCATTATATTGGTCTGGTGGTCGATATTTGTATCATGTAATATAATTTTGTAATTATGAGTTGAGAGTTTAGTTGAACTTGTTGTCAAGGTTGATGAATTGTATAAATAGGTGATATTATGTAATTTAAGTATTGAGGTTGTGTTTGCATTATTAGAGAGTGGTGTATGAGCGAACAAGGATTCATCTTTCGATGTGGTGTATTGAGAAAAGATCTATATTGGAGAGTAGACAATTGTGCTTAACTAGAATTATCATCAAGCATTGGCAGATGCTACTATTGCAATTCATTCCTTCCAGATTGTATTCCAAGTCTTGTTGTAAGTCAGTGAGACTTCATTGAGGGTTGTAGCCTTTCGGGTTATTGTATTTTAAGCAGTGAGCTCTAGGCAGTGTGCTTGAATGCTGGTGAATTCCCCATTGTAACATTTACACATATACTGCAGAGTATCATCTTATTGTGGGTGGGTTTTCACCGTGGTTTTTCCCTTAACCGGGTTTTCCACATCAAAATATTGGTGTTGTGTGTTGTGTTATCAATTTGCTTATCTTTTTTGTTGCTGCAATTTATCAAATTTGAATTTGTGTTTAAGTTTGTAGATCTAGTGAAAACTGATTCACCCCCCTCTCAGTTTTCCTTCATTTTTGTTGCCAACACTTTCCATCTTTTTCTCCACATTCTCCATCTCTATCTTCTTCTCAATCTCTATCTCTATCTCTAACTCCATCTCTATCTCTTTACCCATCCCTCTCTCATTCTTCCCTCTCTCTATATATCCCTCTCTCTAGTCCTATCTCAACTTCTCTCTTGCTCTCTCCCTATTGCAAAGATAACATGAGCTTTCTAGTAATGAAACTAGATTATTTGCTTGATTCAAAGATTTTGTTTCAGTTATGATTTGATCCTTGTAAGTGGATGCATAGTTGATTTTAAGCCATCACATTTTCATTGAGACCTTTGTTACATAAACAATGTCATGGAAGTTACCAATTGAACTCATCTATGTTATGCAAAAATAAACCAAATTTTCTTAATCTACCTTCCACACATCTTCAACATACCCATTGCACACTAGGGTGCAATTTCTAGTAAGTTAGAATCATTTTATTTTATTTGCAAGATCATCTTTCTGAATTTTGTTTACATGACTTGACCATTTTCTAAAATACTACTTGAAACCCTCTAATGTTTGTAGGAGATGTTAATATTAAGGCACTTACATAATTTTTTAGAAATGAACATTAGACAGGCAAACTGCTACAACAATACCATAAGAGGGACCTGTCAAAATCAGGATATAGGCAAGGCATCT
>NC_081412.1:337515023-337520023 GCF_030272615.1 Cryptomeria japonica
TTCACAAACTTCCTCCATAAAATTCTTAGGTTATATTGCAATGTTGTAAGCGTGTTTTTGACTTGTGTAGTCACTCCTTCACCCTGGTTTAGGTTAAATCCTCTTTGTTTTAATATCTTCTTCCACTTGTCTTTTTCTATATGTATATATATGTATATATACTTATACAGATATATATACATATATATATACATACATGTATACATACATGTATATATATATACACATACATGTATATATATATACACATACATATATATATATATATGTGTGTGTGTGTGTGTATTTGGCAATTTGCAACATAGAAAGGAGAAATCACCAAATCAATTTTGTATTAAAATCCATTACATTCACAAAAGGGAAGGGAATCCACTAGATTTAGTCACAAATCAAATAAGGACCAAATACTGAGTGGATTGGAATGATTTGTGAATGTCTTTCCTCTCTTTTGTAATTTGAAATGCTGATTTAAGGTAAAGTGGTGAAAAATGAAGGTAAAACTAAGAAAACAATGAGCTACATACAGATGCAGAATTTTCATGTGCACTTGGATCTAAGTAGTATAAGATGAGTCGGATCTGACCCTAAAAAAAACTCCTAAAAATATAGGACCATGACACAACACCATGCTCCTTCGAACTTTCTGCACGCCAAAATGGGTTGATTCGTCTCTATGAATGAAGCTTATTATGAGAAGTACAACTCTGCACCTGTTTCCTGCACACACACAAAAAAAAGGGAAATAGGTTGGGAATAGGGGCTTGCCTTAGGTCAAACCTCAGTTTTGGAATTAACCATGAAATTGAAATGACTGTAAGGAAAGGTTTTCCTTTTGAGGGAGATGCTGAATTATGACTGAAAAATTGAATGATGATACCTCCTCGCGAAGTTTTTCTTGCCTCCACATGAAATTAGGGTTTCATGAAATATGATGTAGATCTCCACTTCAATGCTTTAATCTTGACTTTATTTCTGCTCTAAGGCTTGAAGGAAGACTGAAAAATTCTCACTTACTCTTAAATGCTTGATCTCATTTGTGTGCTCAATACTTATTGATTCTTTATGATGTTCAAATGAGAGAGGAAATCCTCTTTATAAACTTTCCCGTAAGGAAAACTGATTAATTTTTTGACATGAGCCAACATGGAGTGGAGAATCCCACCCAAATTTGAAATATTGCATTAGGTTTTGAGGGGCCCCAAATTAGGTGGACCATGGTCCCGATGAGGACCATGGCATGGCGCCATGGTCCTGCCCTATTTTGGGGTAGGCTTAAGGTGCTTTAGGCAGTGCATTTTGAGTTTTATGGTGTTTGTGATATATATGAGCATAATAAGGTCTTCAACCAGGCCAAGAGACGCAAAAACTAAGGTGAAGACCCAAATATGGTCAAAATTACAAATGGGTGCAATTTTAGGATACTACTTTTATCCCCCACTTTAGCGGGAGTATTGAAGTCAATCATACTTTTGGTAAAGTACAAAGGATTCACATTGAAAAGCTTTCACCAAGTCATCAAGGAGGAAAGATACACCAAGCCCCCAGTGAAATTTAGGATCTTATTTCTTCAATGATAAGATAAAAGGGAAGATCATGAGAGAGAGAAAGATATAACCACAACTACAAACTATTAAGGTTCTCTTACTATGAGTCATGAAAAGAAAAATACGAAAAAATTATAAAGAAAAAGACAAAGTTTGATAAGTAACTTTAAGTATCAAGATATTCAAGAGAGAGAATCAATGAGAAGAGTGTATGCCCCACCTTAAAGAGATTGCAGATGCCTTATCAGGAGCAATCACTTTAGGTAGGATACACCCAAAAAGACAAGCACATTATCACAATAATTTACCCCCAATAGAGGACAAATAAAAGGATAATAATCACAAAACATAAAGCACGGGGTGGTTTCTCTTAACTCTAGAGTCAGTATGCTTTTTATGATAAATATTGTATATTATGTGTAATTATATGCATATAATTGTCCTCATCTCTCAAAGATAGGAAACCTCCATGGAAGAAGGGCACATGTGTCTTTTGAGTCAACATAGGAGAGACCCAAAAGAGATTTCTATGCTTTGCATCATCCTCAAGTAGACAACACTAGGGATGGAAAAAAGAAGAATTGAGAGAGAGATAGAAGAAGGTCACAAACAAGCAAGAGAGGAGAGAGAGAATCTATGATGCTAATGAAGTTAATCAAGCACACCATCGGCCCCTCGATCTTGTTCATTACTATTTCGAGAAGGTGGACAACATGCAAGAGGAGAAACATTGAGCACAGTAGATGGATCTATCACAAGTTCCAAACAAGGACCTTATTTAATGATGAGTCACTCTGTCTGTTACTAGGAGATAGGATTAATGCTTTTGAAAACTGTTTAGATAAATCATTGTCAATATCAACATATTCATATTCATCATCATAAATATTAGGATCAACATAGTCATCATTAACAACATTTTCACCTATTTCTTCATCAAGATTAACAACAATAGGAACTCTAATAGGAATAGAACTTGAACCATCATTTTTCTTAAGAATTTTGCATCTTGGAGATTTAAGTTGAACATCTTGGTTAGGAGAAGGTTGAGAAAGTGGAACTATATCAAGTGTTGGTGCCTTGGGGGAAGAAATTGTTTGGGAAACAAGTTCACGAGCTCTAGCACGACGTCTTTGTTGACGTTCTCTCGCAC
Source organism: Cryptomeria japonica (assembly GCF_030272615.1). NCBI lineage: Eukaryota > Viridiplantae > Streptophyta > Pinopsida > Cupressales > Cupressaceae > Cryptomeria > Cryptomeria japonica. The sequence continues at coordinate 337,517,721 of NC_081412.1, forward strand.
AACGTTCTCTTTTGGTTTTAGCTGAAGGTTGTGAAGGTTTAGGTTCATCAGGTATAGAATTATTTTCTTCTTTTAAGGAGGGATGCCTATGAGAAGGTCTTTTAGGTTGAACAAGAGGAGAGGCCAACTTCTTCCCTTTGTAAGATGTAGGAGGCAGAACCACACCATATAACGGAGGAATATGACGTGTAGGAAGGAGACTAGGTCCATCATGAGGAGGAGAAATAGGTCTACCCTTAGGAGGAATAGATTGATGCTTAGGAAGAAGATCATTTCTATCCTTGGGAGGAAGAATGGACTCATTCTTAGGAGAAGAAATAGATTCCTCTTTGGAAGAAGATTATTTCTTTTCTTAGGAGGAAGAATAATCTTATCTTCAAGAAGAGGTATATGAACATCAGGAGGAAGGCTAAGTGTTGGATTTATAGGTTTACTAAAGGATAATCATCACTTCTAGGTTGAAGAGGTTGGAATTGTTCAGACCAAAAATAATTAAGACAAACATCTCCGTTCCCTCACCATAGGTTGATATATGCTGTGATTAACAATCATAATTTTATCATTATGAGGAGATTATAAATACTTATGAACAATATAAGCGATCACTTTCATGGAAGAGAGCCAAAGATGTCGTAACTTGACACAAAATTGATCAGATGTGGGAATGATAGCAAAGACAAAATCTAAGAATTTAGTGCCAACATAAACAGGAAGTGTGATAGAACCAATTGCAATAAAAGAGAAGTCATAAAAAATTCTAACTATCACATAAGTTTTATCATATGTCACTTGATGCAATCACAAAGTATAAAGAGATTCTTCAGTTATCACATTAACCATGCAAGTTGGATCAATAAGCACTCCTCGAAAAGGTATGCCTTTGATTTTTACAATCATGTAAAGTGGTCCATCGAGTGTTTTAATAGTCTCACTAGGATCAAATGTAATGTGTAAGTCCTTAGGAGTTTCAGTATTGTCAAAAAGGTTCACCACATTATTAGACTCAAGGCCAACATCATTGGGAGAGAAGGCAAGAGGATTAGTCTCAATCACATTAGTAGAATGGGAAGGTAAGGGATTAGTGAAAATGTGAAGGTTTTGATTAAGAGGAGCTACTGACTTATTTCCTTTATAATTCATACTAGCCACAAATATGGTATTGTTATCAATCAAGTCTTGAATCTTACTCCTTAAGGAATAACACTTTTTAGTGTCATGACCGGGTTGACAATGGTATTAGCAAAAGGCTTTTCCATCATAGGAAGCTAGAAAAGGATTAGTTGTGTCAATTGGTTTAATAGGGGGAATTTTTAATACATTCCTTTGTAACAATTGCGACATAATACTATACAAAGATTCATTAAGAGGAGTGAATTCTTTTTTGAAGTAGTTGGACAAAGGAGGCACACCTGTTGCTACGACTGCTACTTGAGTGTTGTTGTTGTCATTGAATTTGAGGAATCCCTTATTCGATTTGAACTTCACAAAATGTTATTGATAACTTTCACTTTTATCACTTGGAGTCATTGAAGAGGATTGTTCCAATTGACTCACGGTAAGCTGATAATTGTGAAGTACTATGCACAAGTGCGTAAAGGAAGTAAACTCGAAAAAGAGAAGTTTATCCTTAATATATTTTTGCAAATTAGAAATGAAAATTCTTTGAATATCTTGATCAAGCACAGGAAAAGAAATTTAAGAATACAAATGCTTATATCTACCAATAAAATCAGTCACTTTTTCTTTAACACCTTGCTTACAATGCATCAAATCAAACAAAGTGATCTTAGGACCAATATTATTGTGAAATTGTTGAATAAAAGCATTAGCCAATTGTTGAAAAGAAGTAATATAATAAGGACGTAAAGCACAATACCATTGCAAAGCTTTATCCCTTAATGTTCTAGTAAATAATTTAGCCAACAATCATTGGTCATGAGCAAAGTCACTACACAAAGTTTGAAATTTTTTCACATGAGTCAAGGGATCAACTTCTCCATTATAAAGCTCCAATTGAGGGACTTTCACATGTTTAGGAGGGACAACTCAAACAAGTTCATTGGATATTAGGCTCACTACATCAAATATGGGCACATCATACTTAGATTGATTCATGGAAGCTATTTGTTGTTGCAAGGAAGACACTATTTGGGATAGACTCTTGATGGTAGCTTCGGTAGAAGGATTGAAATTTGACATGTTGGATTGAGAAGGAGGGGTAACATTTTTGAATGAAGGAAGGGGTTGAGAATAAGTAGGGATATTGTTATATGAAGGTGGGGGAACACTATGCTAGGTAGGTA